>NW_006399993.1:290480-308110 GCF_000299155.1 Elephantulus edwardii | reverse complement strand
GTTCCCCGCCCCACCCTGAGTACACTCCACTATGCAACCTTCATTCTGGACTCTTGTGATAACCATAACACCCTATCATATATCGCTTTTAATCTGTTCTCTCCCTCATCTGTTTCAATACAGTATACATAATTTATCCAGTTTTCCTCAGTCTTACTCCAACCCTGATGTCAGTCCCATTCTACAACAGTTGACCGCTGATCTTAACAAAATATTAAAAGAATCCGTGAGCTCTCTAAAAAAATCAATATTCAGGCAAAAAAATAAGACTAAAATTATTCTTCAACAAAATAAACATCTCCTAAGCCAACGAAGTTCAAATTGACCAGCTGCTCTCTAGGAGAAAGAAGGACAATTTCCTGTCTCTGAAAATCTGTTGGAGGGTCAGCTATGAGTCAGTTGATTTGATGGTACTCAACAATAACAAGCTGACTTTAACAGAGAACTCTAGTTTTTTTATTCTATTTCAGGCTCCTAGCATTTTACACACAGATTACTGCACATTCTCTCAGGTTCTGGACTTTTCCAGGCCAATTTATTCCATGCAATATCCTAGATATTAATATTTCAGATCAAAGTTTGTAAAAGCAATTTAATGGAATGTGGTCAGAGTTTTTTAAGATGAAAAAGAACAGAAAATAAAAACCATACTCACATAATAAAAGTAAGTACTGTTTTGTAGATAATATAATCCTGCACACAAGTGTGTACTGACTTGTAGCGTAAAATATATTTCTTGTCCACCTTCCTCAGCGTAGGTCTCTTCATTGAGACCACCACAACAAAAAAATTTCTTGCTACAGGTCATGGTTAAAAAGTTTGAAAATCACATCACTGGATTAATTTTCTTATGTATAGTTTTCAACATGCTTTTCCCCAATTTTGATTCTTATTTAAGGATAATAATGTCTAACATCCATTAAGTACTTACTATGTGCCCAGGATTGTGTTAAAGACTACTATACGATCTCTTTCAATTTTCAGCTTAAATATATGATGTAGGTACAACAGAAATTATTCCCATTAATAGACAAGCAAACTAAACATGTTGTTATGTGTCGTCAAGTCACTTAAGACTCACAGTGACTCTATGTACAACAGCTCTGAACCCTATTCTATCTTGACTCAACTTCATCGTCTTTGACACACCCAGCCCCATTACTCCACACTCACTGAGTCAATCCATCTCATCAAGGGTCTTCCTATTTCTCTACCCTCCCAATCAAGATGCCCCTCTCCAAGGACTTGTCACTCCTTGCAATACGCCCAAGGTATCTGGGATGGAGCTTCAGAATCCTTGCCTCCAAGGAGCAATCTGGTTTCACCTTCTCCAGGATGAATCTGTTTGTGGTCCTAACAGTCCATGGTACATTCAATACTGTTCTCCAGCACCACAGCTCAAAGGCATCAATTCTCCTTCTATCATCCCTAGTCATTGTCCAGCTTTCTGATCCAGAGCAAGTAATTACAAAGACCATGGCCTGGATCTGGTGCACCTTAGTGTCCAGACTGACATCATTGCTCTTCAGTACTTTGGCGAGATCCCTGACAGCAGATTTTCTCAATGCAGTACATTTTTTGATTTCCTGGCTGCTGGTATCAAGAGTACTGATTGTGGAGCCAAGCAAACTGAAGCTGTTAACAATCTCAGTCTATTCACCATCTATCATGATGCTGCCCAGTGGCCCAGTGGTGAGAATCTTTGTTTTCTTGATGATATGCTTCAGTCTATCTTGAAGGTTGCAGTCCTTGACCCTCTGCAGCACATGCCTCAATCTTCCTCCGTTTCTGCAAGGTTATGCCATCTGTATAACGTAGGCTGTTGATGAATCTTCCTCCAATTCTGATGCCACACTCCTCCTCATAAAGCCCAGCTTCCCAGATGATCTGTTCCGCATATAGACTGAAAAGGTATGGAGATAGGATGCATCCTTAGAGTATACCTTTCCGGATATTGAACCATGCAGTGTTCCCTTGCTCTGTTCTGGCAACTGTTATCTGGTCCACATATAGGTTTCACATAAGCACAATGAAGTGTTCTGGGATTCCCATTCTTCTCAGAGTCAGCCACAGTTTGTTGTGGTCCACACAATCAAACACCTTTGCATTGTCAATGAAACACAGATAAACTTTCTGCTTTCAGCCAAGATCCATCTAACATTAGCTTTAATATCCCTACTATCAGGAGCTCTGGTGGCCTAGTGGCAAGAAGCTGCGCTGCAATCCTGAAGGTACATGGTTCGAGGCCACCAGCTGCTCTGTGGGAGAAAGATGGGCAATCTCCTCCTGTGTGATTAACTGTCTCTGAAAACCCGCTGAAGGGTCAGCTATGGGATCATTTCTGACTCGATGGTACACAACAACAACAACAACAACATCCCTAGTACCATGGCCTCTTCTAAATCCAGCCTGCACATCTTGTAGTTCTCTGTTGATGTGCTGTTCCAGTCATTTTTAGATAATTTTCAAGAGGATCTTGCTTGCATGTGATATTAATGATATTGGACGCATAGAGTATTTCAGCTATTAATTGGAAGAACTATGATTAGTGTATGGCTCCAGAGAATATCTCAGGTAGGCTATTCTGCTTCCACTCTGTAAGTCAAATATCTCAGCTAGAAGGTAACTGCCTAACTTTATAGTGGCAGTGTTTCCCACTCTGTTTTAACTGGGCAAACTGCTTTTTTGTCTTCTGAACTTCTCATTACTTTCAGAGTCATGTTTAAGCTAAATTCAGCCTTCCACTTCTTTATTTTTTTTATTTTTGCACTTATTTCTTTTAATGTTCCTCATTCAATGCTCACTGAATAAAAGCTGTGTCTGATCTAAGCTATGGTATTTTTAATTGTTTCCTATGCAACTGAAAGTTGAAAAATTAATAAGGATGACAAAATAAAGGATGCCTTTGAATTGTGGTGCTAGAGAAGAGTACTGAATATCTCACGCACTGAGAAAAACCCAAACTTGTTTTGGAGAAAGTGTAATCAGGGTATTCCTTAGGGACAAGGATAGTGAATCTTTGACTCATTCTAATACTTTGGGCATGTTGTCAGGAAGGACTAGTCCTTGGAAAAAGACATAATGTTGGAAAAAAGAGGGTTAACAAAAGACGAAGACCTTCAATGAGATGGGCTGACAAAAGGACTATAACAATGGGCTCTCGTATGTTGGAAAGTGTGAGAGTGGGACAAGATAGAGCAAGGTTCAGTTCTGTTGTTGAGAAAGTTGCTGTGAGTCACAGTCGACTTTATGGCATCAAAAACTATTTTTGTAAATAAAGCTTCACCGGAACACAGCCACATCCATTCATTTAGTTACTGTTTATGGTTCTTTTCATACTCAAACAGTAGAGATGAGTAACAGCAATGGAGACCAGATGGTCCATGGGGTTTGAAATACTCCTGACTTTTTACAGAAAAAGTCTGCCAACCATTGTTCTACCTTTGAGCTCTGGGGATGCATCAGTAGGAAGGTGCACTATTAGCTCAAATCTGCACTTCTCTGGCAGTTTGAATTCACCAGTATCTCTGTAGGAGAAAGATGGGTAATCTCCTTCCATGCTATTTACAGCCTGCGAAAACCAACAGAAGGTCAGTTATGAGTCAGTTCTAAACTGACAGCAATAAGAGAGACAGCTCTGTCTCAAAAGTCACATGCATCCCTCCAAGCTTAGGTTTGTTGTTGTTGTTGTTATGTGCCGTCGAGTCGTTTGCGACTCATAGCGACCCTATGCACAACAGCCCTAAACCCTGCTCTATCCTGCGCCAACCGCACCGCCTCTGACACACCCATCCCGATTACCCCAGTCACTGAATCAATCCATCTCATAGAGGGTCTTTCCCTTCTGCGCTGTCCCTCCACCCTCCCAAGCATGATGTCCCTCTCCAAGGACCCGTCCCTCCTGGCAACATGTCCAAAGTATGTCAGACGAAGCCCCAGAATCCTTACCTCCAAGGAGTAGCTTGGTTTAATCCTCTCCAAGATGAATCTGTTTGTTTTCCTGGCAGTCCGTGGTACATTCAGTACTCTTCTCCAGCATCACAGCTCAAAAGCATCAACTCTCCTTCTATCCTCCCTAGTCATTGTCCAACTCTCTGATGCATAACAAGCGATTGCAAATACCATGGCCTGTATCAGGTGCACCTTAGTCTCCAGAGAGACACCGTTGCTCCTGAGTAGAGAGGTCCCTAACAGCAGACTTTCCCATCACGATACGCTTTTTGATTTCCTGACTGCTGGTGCCAAGAGTGTTGACTGTGGAGCCGAGCAAACTGAAGCTGTGAACAATCTCAGTCTCTTCACCATCCATCCTGACACTGCCAGTTGGTCCAGTGGTGAGAATCTTTGTCTTCTTGACATTGAGCCTCAGTCCATATTGAAGGCTGCAGTCCTTGACCCTTCGCAGCAAGTGCATGAGGTCCTCCTCAGTTTCAGCAAGCAGGGTTGTGTCATCTGCATAACGCAGATTGTTAATAGATCTTCCACCAATCCTGATGCCACAATTCTCCTCATAGAGCCCAGCCTCTCGGATAATCTGCTCTGCATACATGTTGAAAAGGTATGGAGACAGGATGCATCCCTGGCGCACACCCTTCCCAATTTTGAACCATGCAGTGTTACCCTGCTCTGTTCTGACTACTACCTCTTGGTCCAAGTATAGGTTTCGCATTAGCACAATTAAATGTTCTGGGATTCCCATTCTTCTCAGAGTCAGCCACAGTTTGTTATGATCCACACAGTCAAATACCTTTGCATAATCAATGAAACACAGATAGACATTCTTCTGGTATTCTCTGCTTTCAGCCAAGATCCATCTAACATCAGCAACAATATCCCTAGTACCGCGACCCCTTCTAAACCCAGCCTGGACTTCTGGCAGTTCTCTGCTGATGTGCTGTTCTAATCGTTTTTGGATAATCTTCAGTAGAATCTTGCTTGCATGTGAAATCAATGACACTGTTCTGTAATTTCCACACTCAGTTGGGTCACCTTTCTTTGGAATGGGAACAAATATAGATCTCTTCCAGTCAGTTGGCCAAGTGGTTGTTCTCCAGATTTCTTGGCACAACTTGGTGAGCACATCCAGGGCAACATCTGTTATCTGAAATACTTCAATTGGTATACCATCTATTCCTGGGGCCTTATTTTTGGCTATTTCCTTCAAAGCAGCTTGAACTTCTGGGAAATCCCCCTGGTCCCTATAGCTCATCACGAGTGCCTTGCTTTGGTCTATGAGGCTACATGTACCCTTGACGAGCAGGTATTACCTTACTTCTTTTATCCTTCTCCACTTTAACCATAGCCAACAGAACCTTGGCCAGAGAGCTTGACACTTATTTCTGGATAGAAACTCAGTGCAGTAAAAAGGCTATGTTTAATTTATCTAGCTGGCCTATCAATGATCTGGTTCTCAGGATAAAGGGGTGGAACTCTGATGTGCCAACTATACAAACAGAAAGGACAGGTCTTACCTTTTGCTCCACACATTTGATAAAGTCACCTTGCCTAGAGTGCCCGACTGGCTGCTTCTGAAATTCACTGCGCTTCTCCAGGCGAGATTCAAAAGCAGGAGGGTCAGACCTGATTGAAGGTAAACTAAGGTTAAACCATGTGTGCCTTTTCAGATTTTGAAATAATAAAGCATCACAGGCTTCTTCCACAGAACTATATAAAGAGATGAAAGGTTTCAATTACTCAGGTTGGAGAAAGGCCTCATGAGTGAGTAGCAAAATAAAGAAAAGTAAAAAAAATAAGTTAATTTATTCAGTTATGACCAATCCGCAAGGAGACTATGGAGTTACTTCCTCCCTTAAGATTATTCTCTAAACTGAGAGTGGTTGGTCTCTCAGAGGTACTCAGAATCCTTAGAATGGGAAAAGGTACTAGAGTCATAGAGAAAAGTTCCTTGGGTAGGAATCTTACTTTGTTGTTACTACATGCTGCAAAGTCAACTTATGACTCCTAGGGACCTTTTAGAGATCTGAATCTTGCTCTATCATGTGCCATCCTCAAAGTGGCCCTATTAGGCATCAAGCTTTTATTTGAACACATTCAATTCTCAGGTATCTTCTACTAGGAAAACATTCTAAACCAAAATTTATTTATCTAACTTTTACCCTCAGAAGCAAGAGAAAATGTCTCATTTCTTCTACATGGATATTGGATAATCACTATTATATGACTTCCTAAATTTTTCTTTTCCACGTTAAATTTTTTCAGCCCAATCTCACACATGATTTGTAAATCTTTCTTCACCATGAACTTTTTTCTGGAAACTTTCTACTTTATCCATATGCTAAATATAATTTGGTATATAGAGATAGTTCCAACTCTCCCAGCTCACTAAACTGTGATACCAAAACCCAGATACTGGGCTGGAATGGGGCAGGACAGTACTGTGTGTTCTTGCCATTGGTTTATAATGAGCTTGCAGTGAGTCCGTCAAGAGTCTGACTTTGATAAAGATGTCCAAATGGTGAGTATAACCAATGAAGGTTGCGATTCCCTTTTACACATCTCATGATACTTACACATTTGGTCCAGGACTGAAGGTCAGTCCTGTTCTGTACCTTTCCTTAATCTGACCCAGGTTCTGGTGATCCTTCTTTTCTTCCACCTCAACTTCATGTTATCCTTTAATCGAGACAGCAAATGAACCCACCCACCCCATTCTTTTTTCACTCAGCATCTCTTATGACTTATTCTTCTACTTTTCATTCACACAACAAACTTCTCTTGGTGTCTACTGCCTCTTGGTTACAGTCCTGGACTTTGGGAATACAGAATTAAATAAAACATAGTCCCTACATCAAAATGTACTGTGGCTGAGTCAATTCTGACTCAGGGCAACTCTCTATTGGGTTTCTGAGGCTATAAATCTTTGCAGAAACAGACTGTCTCATCTATCCCTAAGAGTCTGGTAAACAGAAGTGTAGCTTAACATTCTACTCACATGCCTGTTCCTAAGTCAAGGTGCTTACTATCTGCTGAGAGACAGACACATAAAATAAGTAGAGTGTTACATGTATGATGGTGAAAATTTGCTCAAATTTCTCCAAACTGCTGAGAGTGTCATACTTTAAAGTACATCCTCTTTTTATACTGTTGCTTCACTACCCTAATCTTTTAAGAGTGTCCAAAAGACATTTTAATAATAAATGAGGCCATAGACAAGTGTGAAGGCCTTTTGTGGAACACTACGGGATCTGGACATTATCCAGCAGTCATGAAAAGCTCTTGCTATGAATAAATACCAATGGGAATGATCTAGCAGGGAAGGACAGCTAAATCAGTCATTCATTTGTTCATGAGCATGAATTAATGAGAAATGATGGAGTGTTTATAGACAATTCTAAAATTCATGCTTGTGAAAGGGATCAAAGAGAGAAGACTGAAAAGGAATGTGGGCAAAGAAGGTATTGAAGACAACAGATACTTGAGATGTTTGAATGCTATTGGCTTAAGAGCTAAAATACACATTCATTCATTTCATCATTCTTTCAAAGAGTGAGAGATCACCACAGTAGCTATAACCTGAAGTGAAGGGGTTCAAGAATGGAAGTGGGGATGGCTGCAATAATCCAGGCTAAAGATGGTAGAGGAGTAAACAAAGGCAGTGAGAGGAGAGAGGAGACAAACTCAAAGAAGTTATTCAGGCTTTGGTTTCCTCTCATGAGACAACTGTCTGCCTACTGTGCCAAATTCTCTCCCAAGTCCCTTTCAATTCACCTTGAACTCCTTCAAGTCTTCCCACTTGACCTCTTCAGACCTGTGATGTCAGAAACCTTGATAACTGACTTTCCTATATCATTGGAGGAATGGACCTTCAGTTACCTTAACTGCAGAGACATGGTCTCGCAAATCATCAACTGTGGAACCAATATAAAAAAGCACTCTCCACATGGTAAGGTGTGTGAAAATACCAACACAGTAGTAGCAGCGTGACTGTGTTAACTTACTTAACACTTTATTTAAGCCTGCTGGAGGATAAGAAGTTGTCTGGACTGAGAAATTGTATATGGTGGACTAAGCTGCATTCAGCTGCATCCAGTTTTGCCCATTGCTTACCAGTAGCTCACACTGTAGGTATGCAGGCCAGTTTCACAGAAACTGCAAAACCAGCATACCTAAAGTCATATGTGTCGTTCTCTTGATGGGTTTAAGTATCTAGAAGATCTAGCAAATCACTGAACCCAAGGGCCAAAAAGGAATTGGGGAACTGAGCCACAGATGCTGTTAATGTTAGAAATTATGGACGTATATAGCTTGTTAAGCATTTGGGAGTACAATGATCTGAGACGAGGCCCCTCGTACTCACAACTCTATCTACACTTATTAAGAGAGCTTTTCCTCTGGAATTTGAAGTGTAATGATAAGAATCCAAGGTTCAGGGTTGTTGCTGTTAGGTGCTGTTGGATGAGCTGAGTACAACTCATAGCAACTCTATGAGAAACAGACCTGGATCCTGTGCCATCTTCATCATCTGATTCATTTGAGCCATTGCTGCAGTCACCATGTCAATTCACCTCATCGAGGGTTTTCCTTCGTTTGGCTGACCCTCAACCTTTCTAAGAAATAGCTTATTCTAGCATCATCCCCAAAATATGTGAGCCTAAGTCTTGTCATCCATGATCCAAGGAGTATTTTGGCTTCCCCTTACCAAAACAAATCTATTTGTTTATACACCATAGCTCAAAGGCATTAATTCTTCTGTCATTCTTGTTCCCTGTCCAGATCTCAGATACACAGCAAGGCCATGGCCTGAATCAAGGCAACCTGAGTCTTCAAACTGACATCATTGCTCTTCAGGATTTTGGAGAGGTTCCTGACAGCAAACTTGCCCAAAGCAATGTCACTTGGTCTCCTGACTGCCAGTACCAAGGGTGTTGATTGTAGATTCAAGCAAAATGAAATCATTAACAGTTTCAATCATTTCTTCATCTATCATGATGTTGCCCATTGGCCCAGAGGTAGAAATCTTTGTTTTCTTGATGTTGAGATATAATCCCAGAACACTTGACTGTGCGCCAATGAGATCTATACCTAGCTCAACAAGCTGTTGTCCAAAAGGAACAAAAGAACACTTTATAATTTAGAATCAGAAAAGGTGTGTCAGAATTGTGTCCTTTCAGCGAGCTCTGGTGGCCTAGTGGCAAGAAGCTGCATTGCAATCTCAGAAGTGCGCGATTCAAATCCACCAGATGCTATGATGAAGAAAGAGAAACAATCGCCTCCTGCACCAGTCAGATCCGATTAGACGGTACACACATATATAATAATAATAATTTTTTTAAAAAGAATTGTATCCTTTCTCCGTACTTATTCAATCTGTATGTTGAGCAAATAATTCATCAAGCTGGACTCTATGAAGAGGAAAGCGGCAAGATGGAAGACTCATCAACAACTTTTGTTATGTAGATAACACAAAATCTTGCTTGTTCAAAGTAAAGAGGACCTGAAATGCTTGCTGCAGAAGATCAAGGACTATAGCCTTCAATACAGATTATATCTCAACATCAAGAAAAGAAAGATCCAGGGTAGGATGACCTAAAGTCTACATCTTAATCAGCTGTGTCCTCTTTGGAAAATTTTACTCAGTCATCTTCAGTTTCCTTATCTGAAGAAGAGGGTCCAGGTGGTGTTCTAACTGTTACAGTCTCAGTCTCCGACTTCCCACTTCCTGCAGTCAGGGAATCCTAGTTATGAACCTAGAAATCCTAGTTAAGGAATTCCAGTTAAGCATCAGTTAGAAGTCTAGGAATTCTAGCTGAGGACCGGCCACTGCCGCTTCAATAGATGACCTTGAGAAAGCCAAGCTCTAACACTAGAAGACTTCTATTTCCCATTTCTGTAATGAGGACAGGACTCCCTGAGCTGCCTGCATCTCCAGGCTGCCATTAAGAGTTCACCTCAACATTTTGAAAACTTAAAACACAAAAGCAGAAAGACAAGCCTACCTCTGTTATGTATTAGCTAGTGTGATCTTAAGCAAGGGACACTGCTTTTCTAAACCTCAAATACATCACGTGAAGAGTGGGAAGGGTAAAAACAGTGCCCACTTCTCAGGGTACTACTGCGGAGGATCAAAGACCAGACCACCTTCCGGCGCAGGGAGCCGTTCCCCTGCCCTAGCCCCGCAAGCCGACCCCTGGCTCGCACCTGCGCAGTTGCTGGATCTTGTCGCGGTAGCGGTCGTAGAAGGGGTTGGCTTCAAGCTCGGCCTCGACCCCATTGCCGTCGGCGCCCCCAGCAGGCCGGCCCGGGCCGCGGCGCAGAGAGAACACGCGCAATTGGGCGGGCGAAACGAGCCCCAAACCCAGAGCACGGCTGCGCACGGTATACAGACCCCGGTAGAGGCCAGCCACTTGCAGGACGGCCGGACCTGCACCCCCAGTAGCCGCCGCCAGAGCCGCCATGGCAGCCCCCTCCTCCTCTTCTGGCGCGCCGGCCTCAGACCGCGACCCGCGCGCGCGCTCCATCGCCCTCCGGGTGCACTTGCGCTCCAACACCGAAGTTCCGCGCGGCCAGCGTTCCGGATAGGATTGGCGAAGTGAGGTGTGTAGGAAGCAAGTGGATTCGTTGCTTCAGCCCCAGCCCCGCGTGATCCCGGTTGCCGAAGCGCCCCACCGCCTGCCTCCTCCCGGGAGCCTGCCGGAATTCACGCCCTGCCGCTTGGGACCAGCAACCTCTGCGCGCCGGTTCTCTTGCTTTCTTTTAAATTGTGTTGGCTTTCACTATAGTGCAAGGCCCTTCATTAGTTGTATGTAGTCGCAACAGCATTTCTTAACTCTGCATTTCTCTGTGCAGCACCCTTTATCTACTCTGTCTCCTATGGGGCAGGTACTAACTTCATTGTACAGAAAAGCGTCGCTCTCAGACCATGCAATGAAGACCTGTTCGTTTCGGGGGCGGGGGATGGGGGGACGAGCGGAGGGAACAAACTAAGTCTGAGAGTTACTGACTAGTTAAAATTTTAGCAAAGTGTTGAACACTTTCAAGGTGCCAATTTCTTCCTAAGCCTTCTATCTGGAAACCTTGCATCTTCTCAGGCATCCGCCTTGAGCTTTAACCAAATGTTAGCTGCTGAGTAGACTCACTCTGATCTCATGCACAGTGGGACAAGACCACTATGATCCATAAGATTTTCATTTGCTAGTATTTGCAAGTGAATAACTGGGTTAATCATCCTTAGTCTGGAAGCTTCACTGAAATGAGTTCAGAATTAGGTGGTGGTTGTGCCTAAGGCACACTGGCTAGAAATTAAACCTGGGTCTCAGATGGAACGTGAGACTTACACAACAGAACTATTTTTCTTGATTTTTTTAAAAAGAATACTATTTTTTGTCATTCATACACATTTGTGTTCATTGTATTCCGTATAGTCCTTCATTTATATTTTGTTCCTTTATATTTTGAGGGTTTCCCCCCCTACCCTACAACAATCCCACCAACAGTTACTTTGATAAAAGCATGTAAGCCAGCTACTCACGCTTCATCCCCTAATATCTCTCTTTTAGATAGCCAATTGCTGATTTGCCCTTACTTAGCACCATGATAGATGGAGAAGAGATTGAGATTGTTAATAATTTCATTTGCTTTGCCCAACAGTCAACACTTTTGGCACCAGCTGTCAGGAAATCAAAAGATGAGTTAGGAAAATCTGCTGTCCAAGACCTCTCCAGAATGCTAAAGAGCAACAATGTCAGTCTGGAGACTAAGGTGCTCCTAATCCAGGCCATGTTCTTTGCAGTTGCTTGCTATGAATCAGCTGGAAAATGCCTTAGAGTTGTGGTGCTGGAGAAGCGTATACCATGGCCTGCCAAGAGAATAAACAGGTTTATCCTAAGGAGTGAAACTAAGTTGTTCCTTGGAGGAAAGGATTTTGACGTTCCATCTGAAAGACTTTGGGCATGACCCAGGAGAAGATGGATTGACACAATAACTAGGGTTATTAATATTAATATTAATATTAATATTAATAATGGGGTTATGTATGTCAGAGGTGGTGACATTGGCTCAGGCTAGGACAGAGCCATTATGCATAGTGTCGCTATGAATCCCAAGTGACTCGACAGCACAATACATTAAACCAATACTCTGAGTAAACAAGCACATCTCTTTCGCTAAAGGATCTTCTGTTCAACTTGGAAATTTTGAACACCTGCATCCATCAAAGCAAGCCATCAGGTTGCAGCAATCAACCCTAGTTCAAAGCATGGATCATTTTTTCATCTGGTTTGGCTCTGGCTAATCCATGCCCAGCTATCTGTGGCTAAGTTTAAATGGGCATCAGCTGCAAACTCAGACGTCCACATTCTCATTGTGCTCCAGAGTTGTTCATCACCTCACTCAGCTCTAGCCCCCACATGGGACCAAGTCAAGTCAACAGGCCAGGGGTCCTCATGAAGCCCTGTTCCTCAAGTCAACAACCCATCTCTGCTTATCCATGCATCTGTCCAAGCTCGGCCTGTTTCTCCTTTGTATTCCACTTCCACTCCTGTGGATCCAAGTGCTCACAATGAGTGAGCATCCTCTAACCGCAAGTCTCAGAGGTGGTGTCTGATTGATACCAACTTTACCCTGCCTTACAGCTAAACTCGTTTTACCCTTACCTACTTAATAGGAGGTCTTTGATACAACTTTATTCAAACTGCTTCTAAACTCTGGAATATTTTCTTCCTCACCTTCAACCCACATACTACCATCTTCTTCACCGTGTGAATCAAGAGTGAATTCCTGCAGTCAGGAAAAATGGCATCTCTGTCTCAACTGTTCCCAGCACAGAGTAAGGTCTGAAGTTGGCCTTCTTTAGTCAGTTTGCCTTATGTTGAAGGCCTGTCTGAATCTTGCTCTGTAGGCCTAACATTGTTGATTTCTCAAGGATATAAGGATGGATCCTGTTCAGTCCAACCTACAGATTCTTGCCTAGAGACTGCTCTGTGCTGGAAACAGTGTGGCAAATATTGATAAGATGTTTGAGCGAGCCAGCCTGTACCTGTCTGAGTCCCTGCATTCTGCATATGTATACCTGCATGTGGTTGCCTCTCATCCCTGAGAATTCAGTTCACATGCAGACCTCAGAAACCTTTCTTGATGCACCTTCATCCTTCTAAATTCTTTATTACATTATTGTTTTATTATCTTAAAAAATCACTATTTCCTTGTTTACATACAGACTTCCATCCCTTTCCCCTAAAAAAGGTGCTCCAACAGAATGTGGAAATTATTGAACCATATAATCAACATCACAAGCAAGTAAAATTTTGCCAAAGATTATGAAAAAATAGAGCAGTGTGTCCATTTTGGAACTAATTGCCAGTTCAGAAATTCAAGCCGACTTCAGAAGAGGCCATAGAACAAGGGATTTCACTGCTGATGTTAGATGGGTCCTTCACTGAAAGCAGAGAGTAACAGATGTTTACTTCTGTTTTATTGACTATGTAAAGCCATTTTATTGCATGGATCAAGTTAAATTATGGATAGCATTGAGAAGAATGGGGATTCCAGGACAATAATGTTCATGCAAAACCTGAAAATAGACCAAGAAGCATTCATTCAAACAGAACAAGAGGATACTGCATGGTTTAAAATCAGAAGGTTGTGTGTCAAAGTTGTGTCCCTTCTTCATACCTATTCAATCATTATACTGAAGAAATCATTTGAGAAGCTGGACTATATGAAGAAGATTGTTGCATCAGATTTGGAGGAAGAAGACTCAACCTATGATAGGCAGATGACATAACCTTGCTTGCAGAAGGTGATGATTTGAAGCACTTACTGAAGATCAGTGACTATAGGCTTCAGTATTACAGGATGACACCTCAACATCAAGTAAACAAAAATCCTCACAACTGGTCCAATAGGCAATATTTTGATAGAGAAAAGATTGAAGTTATCAAGAATTTCATCTTACTTGAATTTACAGTCAACTTTCATCATAGTAGCAAAAATAAATAAAGGGAAAAGATGTGTTGTATTGGGCAAACCTGCTGCCAGGGACCTTTTTAAAGTGCTAATGAGGAATGGTGTCAGTTTAAAGTGCACCTGTCCCAAGCCATTGTAGTATCAGTTGCTTCATATGCATGTGAAAGTTGGACAATGAATAAGGAGGACCGAACAAGACTTGATGCCTTTGAACTGTGGTGTTAGTAGAGTACTGAATATATTCAGGGACTGCTAAAGGAACAAATCTGTCTGGGAGGAAGTTCAGCCAAGGTGTTTCTTTAGAGGCAAGGACGATATAGCTTGGCCTCATGTACTTTGCCAGGTTTGTCAGGAGGGGCTAGCCCTGGGCAAAAGACAACATGTTTGGAAAATTAGAGGATCAGTGAAAGAGTGGGAGATCCTCAATGAGGTGGATTGACAGTGACTATAACAATAGGCTTGAGCATGTTGGAGATTGTCAGGATGGCTCAGGATAGGGCAAAGTCTCATCAGTTCATGTGCTGCTATGAGTCATATTCGACTTGAAGGTACCTAATAACAGTGATGTCCGTTTGAAGACTAAAGTGTGCCTGATTTAGGACCTGGTCTTTTCCGTCACTTGTTATGAATCTGAGAGCTGAACAATGATTTTGACAGAAGAATTAATGCCTTCGAGCTGTGGTGTTGAGGAGTACTGAATATCCCATGAAGTACAAGCAGATAGGTCTTGGAGAAAGTGCAGCCAGAGTGTTCCTTGGAGGCAAAGATGCCAAAACTTTGCCTCACATACTATGGGTATGCTGCTTGGAGAGGCTGTTTCTTGGAGAAGGACATGGTGCTTGGAAATGCAGAGGGTTGGCTAAAGAGAGGAAGACCCCAATAAGATGTATTGACATAGTAACTGCAGCAACAGGCTTAAGTGTGTCAGAGATTGTGAGAATGCACAATATAGAACAAGGTTCAGATCTGTTGTTCTTAGGGTCAGTATGGGTAGTAATTGACTTAAAAGCACCTTGACAGACATTCCATCTTTCCAAGCATCATGTTCCTAAGGATCAGCCTCTCCTAGCAACATACCCAAAGTATATGAGGAGAAACTTTATCATCTTTGCCTCCAAGGAGGACTTTAGCTGCACTTTCTCCAACACATATTTGTTTGTTCTTTTGATAGTCCATGGGATCTTTAGTATTCATCTTCTTCACCACAGCTCAAAGACCTCAGTTCTTCTGTCACCCTTATTCACTGTCCAGTTTTCAGATGCATAGCAAGTGATTGGAATGATTACAGCCTGAATCAGACACACCTTAGTCCTCAAACTGACATCATTACTCTTTAATAATTTAGAGAGGTCCCTGATGGCAGACTTTCCTAGTGTAGTTGTTGTTAGGTACTGTCAAGTTGAGTACGACTCATAGTAATCCTATGAAAGACAGATCAGAACCTTGTCCTATCCTATGCTATCCTCACACTTCCTGAAATAACAGCCCACTGCAGCAGTAAATGTGTCAATCCACCTGGTCAAGGGTCTTCCTCTCCTTTGCTGACCCCCTACCTTTCTGAGCATCATGTCCCTCTCCAAGGAATAGCCTCTCCTAGCAACATGCCCAAAGTACGTGAGGCAAGCCTTCATTTTCTTTGCCTTCAAAGAGCACTTTGGCTGCACCCTCTCCAAAACATATTTTTTTGTACTTTTGACAGTCCTTGGGATGTTCACTCTTATCCAACACCGCAGCTCAAAGGCATCAATTATTCTTCTGTCATCCTTATTATCCAGCTCTCAGATGCACAGCAAATGATTGGAAAGATTATGGCATGATTCAGATGCACCCTAGTCCTCAAACTAACATCATTCCTCCTTAATAATTTGGAAAGGTCCCGAACTGCAGACTTTCCAAGTGCAATACATTGCCTTAGTTACTGACTGCTAGTACCAAGAGTGTTAATTGTGGATCAAAGTAAGATGAAGTTGTTGATAGTTTCAAGCTTTTCTTCATCCAACATGATGTTACCTACCGGTCCAGTGGTAATAATCTTTGTTGTTGTTTTTTTATATTGAGATGCAATCTATATTTAAGATTGTATTCTTCTACCTTCTGCAATAAGTGTATCTCCAGGAAGCATAAAAAGATGGAGGGAATACACAGAGACACTGTACCAGAAAAACCTGACTTGACATTGAAAATTTTTAGGAAGTACCATATGAGGAAGAACCAATGGTAATGAAAGAGAAAGGTGAAGCTGCATTGAAGGTATTTGCAAAAAACAAAAACCAAACAAAAGACCCCAGTAATTGACGAGATACCATATAACTTGTTTGAATTAACAGATGAAGCCCTGGATGCACTCACCAGTCTATGCCAGGAAATTTGTAGGACAGCTGTCTTGCCAACAGATTGGAGGAGAGGTCTATATCTGCTCCCATTCCCAAGAAGGGTGATCCAACAGAATATAGAAACTATCAAACAATATTGCTAATATCACATTCAAGCAAAACACTGCTGAAGATTACTAAAATACAGCTAGAATAGTACCTACATAGGGACCTGCCAGAAGTTCAAGCAGGATTTAGAAGAGGCTGAGGTACCAGAGATATCATTACTGATATCAGATGATCTTGGCTGAAAGTAAAGGGTACCAGAAGAATGTCTATGGTTTGTAGACTATGCAAAGGCATTTGACTGTGTAGATCATAACAAGTTATGGCTAAACTTTGAAAATTTGGAATTTCAGAGCACTTAATTGTGCTTATGTAAAACCTCTACCTAGACCAGAGGCTGCTGTGTGAACAGAGCAGGGGAACACTGTTGTTGTTGTTGTTAGGTGCCCTTCAGTCAAGTATGACTCATAACGACCTTATGAACAAAATATCTGAACCCCGTTCTATTCTGTGCCATCCTCACACTTCCTGACACGTAAGAGCCCATTGCTGCAGTCACCATGTTAATCCACCTGGTTGAGGATCTTCCTTTTCTTCACCGACTCACCATCCTACCCAGCAACATGTCCAAAGTATGTGAGGCAAAGTTTCATCATTCTTGCTCGCTGCACTTTCTCCAAGACATCTGTTTGTTCTCCTGGCTGTCCATGGTATGTTCAATGCTCTTCTCCAAAACCACCGCTCAAAGGTGTCAATTTTTCTATTATCTTTATTCATTGTCCAGCCCTCAGATGCAAAGCAAGTGATCGAAAAGACTATGGCCTGAATCAGACACACCTTAGTCTTCAAATGGACATTATTACTCCTCAATAATTTGGAGAAATCCCTAACTGCAGATTTTCCCAGTGCAATGCATCTCCTTATTTCCTGGCGGCAGATACAAAGGGTGTTAATTGTGGATCCAATCAAGATGAAGCTTCTGACAGTTTCAGTCTCCTATGTGGTTTAAGAAAATTAAGAAGGGAATGTGTCAGTGTTATATTCTTTCTCTGTAACTATTAAAACTGTTGTTGTTGTTATGTGCCATCAAGTCGCTTGCGACTTGTAGCGACCCTATGTACAACAGCCCTAAACCCTGCTCTGTCCTGTGCCAAACTGACTGCCTCTGACACACCCATCCCGATTACTCCAGTCACTGAATCAATCCACCTCATAGAGGGTCTTCCCCTTCTGCGCCGTCCCTCCACCCTCCCAAGCATGATGTCCCTCTCCAAGGACCTCTCCCTCCTTACAACATGTCCAAAGTATGTTAGATGAAGCCTCAGAATC
>NW_006399993.1:224937-289765 GCF_000299155.1 Elephantulus edwardii | reverse complement strand
GTGTTCTGGGATTCCCATTCTTCTCAGAGTCAGCCACAGTTTGTTATGATCCACACAGTCAAATGCCTTTGCATAATCAATGAAACACAGATAGACAATCTTCTGGTATTTCCTGCTTTCAGCTAAGATCCATCTAACATCAGCTACAATATAATACTGACCAAATTATTCGAGAAGCTGGACTCTTATGAAGAAGAATGTGGCATCAAGATTGGAGGAAGACTCATCAATAACATGTGTTATGCAGATGACACCACCTTGCTTACTTGACATTCTAGTGGAGTGAACAATAGACATAATGTTAGGGAATTAAGCATGCTGTATGAGAGGGGAATGCGTACTGGTAAGCATATGGTACTTAAGCAGAAACATGAAGGAAATGAGAGTATTTTATATGGGGGGGAAGTCTTCCAGGTAGAAAGAATGTTGGTGTTGATATGTCCTGTTGAGTCAGAATCAACTCAAGCTTACTCTTCAGTTGGTTTTTAAAGGCTGTAAATAACAAGGGAGGAAGTTGTCCATTTTTCTTCTAAGGAGCAACTGGAGGTTTCAAACTGCCCCATTAGGCCACCAGTGCTCCTTAAGAAGAAAGACTAGTAAGTCCAAGAGCAAGCTTACTTTGCATAAGGAATATCATGTAAGAAGGTTACTGGAATGAGTGAGGACAGAAAAAAAGGTGAAGGAAGTATGGGCAGAGGGTTGTTAACTCATTCAGGGCTTTGTGGGTCTTGGTTAAAGAATTAGATTTTTAATCTGGGTGAAATGAGAAGCCACTGTAGGTTATCAGCAAGAGTAACATGATTTACATGAAAAAATGATGATAAAATTTTGACCTCTGATAGGATATAGGACATGAGGGGGTAAAGATGTAAGCCCTCCATAATATGATCAACTATTCTCAGTTTACCTGGGATGTCTCAGGCTTTATCATTAGAACTCCTCTGCCTAGGAACCCTTTCTGTCTCCAGCAAACTGGGATGGTTAGTCACTTGGAGACCAGAAATTTAAGTGAGAGATGGTAATGTCTAGACTAAAGTGGAATAGTGGGAAAGTGGTCACATTCTGAGTATATTTTGAAAGCATTATCTAAAGATTTTGCTAGTTGAGTGAATATGGATATGAAAAGATGAACAAAGCCAACGACAACTTTTCACAACCAGAAGAGCAGAAAGGAGGAAGGGTGCAAGTGAAATAGGTTTTGGAGGATGATGAGGAGTTTGGTTTTGGATGTGTTAGTTTGAGATACTTTATCAGTTTGGCTTTTCAGTTGCCTAATATGTATACGATAGCCTGACAATTAATAAAGCATATTGAAGAACTGATGCCATTACTTTATGATGGTGGCAAATAATATTAAATATACCATCGATTCTAATCAGGTTTGGATGCAGGAATGGCATCCACTTCCTAAACCATATGCCTCTGAAGCTTTATGAACATAGAGAAATGATGATAGTTATTGAACAGGGTTCAGGTCTTTTGTTCATAGGGTCGAGTAGCACTTGACTTGTGGCACTTACAACAACAACAAAGGAAGGTAAGCAAACAAAAGAGAAAACAGAGGAGCTGAGGAAGGAGGGGTTGACTATTTGGTGTTCTTGAACAAGTTTTCTCCTAACAACTTCGATATATACTTCTTGAGGGCAGAGAATGCCAACATTTTTACTCCTTGCTCTACTCCCTACTGGAGATAAGCGTCCACCTGTTAACTTTATGGTGGCTTGTTGATGTGTACCATCAAGTTGGAACCCACCCATAGATGACCCTTATTAATTTTATGGTGGCTTCTTGTAGTTGTATACAGTCAAGTCCAAGTTGGAACTGATCCATAGCTGACTCTGGTGGGTTTTCAGAGTCTGTTAATTACATGGGAGAAGGATGCCCATGGAACAGCTGGTGGCCTTGAACCATGTGCCTTTGGGATTGCAGCGCAGCTTCTTGCCATTAGGTCACCGGAGCTCCCTTAAGGAACTGCACTGCCCAACTAAAGGTACACGGTTGACAACCATCAACCACTTTGCAGGAGAAAGATGGGCAATGTCCCATGCAATTTATTGCCTTGGAATACTAGCAGGAGGGTCAGCTATGGGTGGGTTCCAACTCAGTAGTAAACAAAAACATACGGATAGAGCCCTGAGGAAGTGAGGGACCTTTCCTGATGGACTGCTTTGTGGATTGACTTTAAGAGCTGGAGGCAGACAGTTTAGTGGGTGAGTCAATCTCTGGTAGTAGTAGTAGATTAAAAAAAAAGAAAAAAGCAGCAGCAGCTGTAGAGATATACCATGCCCTTGAGACTCTACTGAGTCTTTTTACTGACCCACGACCACTCTATACAAGCACTGCCTCTAGAATGTTCAATGCTTAGAACCCACTGATCCTCCCTTTAGGGAATAATAGGACCTGGACATTCCGTGGGATCTCATTGGTTGGACAAAGGCAGGTGGGTGAACTCTCTACACACCGAGTTCAGCTGGGTATCAAAGTTCACCCTTATGGATTCCCCGAGGGAGAACCTAAGCCTCCCTGGCGGTAAATACACTTCAATCCCTGCCATTTGCCTTATGCCCTTGAGTTTGTGGGCAATTAGGGAAGACTCTTTGCATGGGTGGGGTGGTGGCTGCCTGTATGGATGGATAATAACACCTATGGCTTCCTCAATGAAAACAAAGGATTTCTTGAGGGCAGAGTCTTCTTTCTTTCCTCTTCCAAACTATCACAGCTGAGGGGTAAAGAGGTGGGGTGGCAGACTGGTGCCTTGGTTAACACTGCTAAACCTTTATCTTCCTGATGGGACCTGTCTTTTAGTGAGTCTTCTCATTCTAATAGATTGGATCGATCTAGGTTGGAAACCATAGTTTGTAGATTATATGGATCTAGGCTGGAAACCATAGTTTGCCTGTCTAAACCACTCCTGGCTTTGTGGTAAGTTGTGGTGCTAACTCAAAGGCACCAGCTGCTTTCAAGGGGAAGGCAGTCTCCTCCCGTTTAATTTACTTCCTCTGAAATTTGCTGGAGAGTCAGCTATAAATGTCCCCTGTAGACCTAACTTTCCTTATCTATAAAAAGATAAAGGTCTGGAAATCTAGCTTTGACTAGGATAGGGGATGGAAAGAATGGATAGAGTGGTTAAAAGGATGGCATGATTGATGAATGGGTTAAGTAAATGATAGGAATGTAAAGCAGCTCAGGCTCTAAATCAGAGCTATTAGCCTATCTTTTTCTTTCTTTCTTAGTGTGGGTCTCACTGTACTTTGGATTCTTGGCGCTGTGCTCTGTGATAACTGGCGGGTGCATTCTCTTCCTGCACTGGAAGAAGAACTTGAGACGAGAAGAGCATGCCCAGAAGTGGGTGAATGTGATGAAGACTGCTGCTTTCACCTACAGTCCATTGTTGTATTGGATTAACAAACGACGGCAGTACGGAATGAATGTAGCCATCAACGTGGGCCCTCCACCCACTATTACAAAGACCAAGACTGAGGCTCAGAATCCAGATCCTCTGTGGGATGTGGATGTCCCTGAAGGAAGCAACCATTCTGTCCAAGACACTAGCCCCAAAATGGAGGCCCCTGTGACCCTGCAACCTCCTCTGCAGCTGGTGCCACAAGAATCCCTGTCCATCCCAGTGTCGCAGCCTCAGGCCAGCTCCCCACTGTTGGTTCCCGTCTTTGACGAGGTGCCCTTAGCCCTGTCCCTTTGCAACCTACCTCCCATGCTGAATCATTCTGTCTCCTATCCTTTCTGTCCTGAGAGGAACATGGACTTCCATTCCCTCCCCAAACTGGCCAATGGTGACCACAGCACCAATACCAAGCCTTTTGCTTCAGAATTATAACCTCCTCCAATGAAGAGTGGAAACTTCAAGTATCAGGGGCCAAGTAGGAAATGGAGTTAACTTCCAGAAGGAGGTATCTGCATCAAGATCAGGGCTCATTGGGATGTCACAATGAAAGAGTTAAAAAGTCCAAGGCTCTCTTGTGTCTCATTTACTAATAAGAAAGTAAGGCCTTTCTCTCTTTGATAGGGGCACTTTGCAAATCAAATGGAAGGTCAGAGTTTTACCAGTACATGTGGGAATGAAGCCAGCTCTATGGATGAGCTCAACATGCATTTTAATCAAAGACCAATAATGTGAGCTGACCCCCCCACCCCAAACAACCCAAGTCTGCTCTCCCATGGACTTTAAGCATAGCTGTCATAAGAGTATGAACTGAGGTTGCACAACCTATGGAAATTCACAGTGGCCATGAACCACATTGCATTACTGAAAGAAAGGCAGTCCTTGTTCATATCTATGATAGGGTTGTGGTTTTTTTTTTGCGGTTGTACATTATTTCTAATACAAGAACACTGTAAAATGAATATAATTTCCCTTTTACTGTTAAACAGATGAATGCTAAAAGCCTTATCTGTTTTTGAACAAGTACTCAAATTTACATATGCCTAATCTGAAATAGAAAACATGGCAAATCCTGTTTGTAGTGTAAGGGGTAATTAACTTGTACCCATAGATTGGCTTGGGAAAAGGCTGGTCAGTGAATTCCTCAAAACAATACACTGAAATGTATCCTTAAATAGCATTTCTTTTTCTCAGAGGTATGTATGTAGTTAGGTGCTGTTGAGTCGAGTACAACTCATAGGGAACCATGTGCAACCAATCTGAACAGTCATCCCGTGCCATTTTACAATCTCTGACACATTCAAGCCCATTGTTGCAGTCACTATGTAAAACCACCTTGCTGAGCATCACCACCCCTCCACCTTTCCAAGCATGATGTTTCTCTCCAAGTAATAACCTCTCTTAGGAACATGTTCACAGTATGTGAAATGAAGCTCTGTCATCTTTGCCTCCAAGGAGCACTTTGGCTGTGCCTTCTTCAAGACAAGTTCCTTGTCTTAGAGGCAAAGTCCCATGGACTGTTCTTTTGGCAGTTCATGGGATCTTTAGCACTCTTCCCCAACACCATAGTTCAAAGGCATCAATTATCCTTAGTTATTGTCCAGCTCTCAGATGCATAGTGACTGAAAAACCCATGGCCTGAATCAGGAGTACTTAGTTCTCAAACTGACATCAAAGAAAGGTATGCAAAGTCTCCTAAAGTTAAGATCCATTATTACATTGGAGTAGTAATAACATCTTCTAAAAATGACCCTAAAAGAAAACATACCACAGGTTATTTGTTCCCACTTTAAAAATAAGCAAAGTCCAGCTCTGGTTTTAGATTATATTTTTCCTTTTCACTTTGGAAAGGAGCAAATGCTTCCCACTCAGCATACTTGTAAATGAGCTCATCCTTCCCCGTGGGAGGATGGCCACCTAGACATTTTTAGGGTAGGGAGAGATTTCAGAATGTAGCAAACTGCCCCAGTACAACCCTTATCTAGAAAGAAAGAAATGTGCTCTTTTATTGAATCTCAAAGAATATTATATATCCAAATAGGACTTCTGATTACTGATGTAAGAAAGGCCAGAGGCTCACTTTTCTCTCGTACACTTCATCTCCCATCATCCTGTATATAGATGCCTGATTCTGAGCCCTTGTGACTTTGCTTATTTAGGCCAAACCCGAAATTTTTAAGGCGGATTCTGACCTCTGGTGGTATAGTCTACAGGGAGTTGTATTGTTAATTCAAAGGTGGCAAATCTGGTGGTTCAAATCTACCAGCAACTCCATGAGAGAAAGACGGGCAATCTCCTCCTATGCAATTCATAGTCTCATAAAATCTGATGAAGAAGAGTCAGTTATGAGTCAGTTCCAACTCAAAGGCAAGGAGTGAGTGAAGGCAGATTTTTCTTGAACATTACTTTTTGCCCACCATCTGTTAATCTCAGCTTTTAAAAGGAGGGAGAAATCCATAAAAAGAGGGAATATTTTTGCATTTTAGTCATAGACACAGTAAGAGGAATAAAAAGGCAAATGCTTTATTTAGATAAATTAAAAAGGCTGTTACTGATATGAAATAAGTAAAGATCAAATCAAGCCAGGGAAAGCACTCCCTAAACAGAACTGAAATTGCTTATACATTACCAAAATAGCTCCACTAAAACAAAGTAGATTTACATTTCTTAATATGAGAAAACAACAAAATAGGCTGTTCGCATACAAACAATACACGCTCTATAAAATCTCAGAATACCCAAATGTGTTCTGGTTTGGATATGAGAGAAGGGGCCACTTCTAGCTGGTGTTGGTAAGCAAGCCAATGAGGTGTGCAGTAAACAAAATTTGTCACTAAAAAACAACTCAACAGCAAGCCATTATGAGTACGAGCCTGTTGTAGTCAAAATCTTCAACTGTGACCAGCAGGACCAGCCAGGGAGTTTCAAGGCATTATGTCCAGCCACTGAAACTCCAATGGAAGTGAAAATAACCAGCAGAAGGTATAGGATGTCCACCCTTCAGTTTCATTTTATCGTTCTCATTCTTCCTTGCCAGGTGCCTTGCTGACATCATCCCTAAGCCAGGTTCTCTCTTCTTTCAGTTCTCTTCCTACACGGCATCTCCTACAATGCACCTCTTTGCCCTTCTTTATTTAATGGGAAGGCTCTTTAAATTTATGCAATACCAGGTAATACTGGGTAAAATAAAAGAAGAGTGAAGACAAACTTTGGATAACTTATATAAAAAGCAGTGCAAGTGCTAGTGTTAAAAGATGTAAGAACAAGCCAAACTCACAACCACTACCCAAGTTTTCTCTAAGAGGTGAATCATATGGCAGATGAAGCTAAAACAACAAAAACCCCAAATGAGAAACTGAATAATAGGTTTGTAGGGCTCTTAAGGCAGTTAGCCTGTTCAAATGGAAAAAGGAGTCCAAGATGTTCCACTTTTTCATGGGAGATATATTATCTCAGGGAAGAAGAAGAGGGTCTTCACACCTACATATTAATCAGACTTCGTAGGCGAGAAGATGGTTAATACACACTGGCTTAGGGATAATGGTAGCTAAGTAAGCGCAAGGTGGGAAGAACCTAAGATAAACTCAGAATCTTTTAAATAAGATATCTCCACTTGCAGCTATCTGATGTAAGAGAAAAATACATACAACAAAGAGTTAAGGTGTCCTCAAAAAATATCTATGAATAAG
This sequence comes from Elephantulus edwardii, assembly GCF_000299155.1. Taxonomy (NCBI): domain Eukaryota; kingdom Metazoa; phylum Chordata; class Mammalia; order Macroscelidea; family Macroscelididae; genus Elephantulus; species Elephantulus edwardii. Next base: position 282,676 of record NW_006399993.1, on the reverse strand, counting down.
AATTTGAAACTAAAAAGGACAAGCTACATTACCCTCAAGTATATTTCATATAAATCAGTTCTAAAAAAAAATACTTTCCAGATACAGGCCTACTATTTATGGTACAGTATATACAAATATAGTAGTATAATTCAATTTATTGCTAGAATTTTATTTGGTTGTTATAAAATCTGTAAGGGTGCATATATTAAAAAGGGGGGGAAAGGGGAGAAGAGGCATGGAAGGCAGCCAGAAAGAGTAAGAGTTGTTTCCAAGTTACCTAAAGTGCCAAGCTCATTTTATATTACATTTTAACCTGTGCAAAAAAGTGAACTAGCTCAGATGGGAAAGGGAAATGTTTTTATAAAATACTGATAAATATAAGCTATAGTGAAGTAAGCAGACATGTCATGGGGAAAGATTTCATGTTGTGTTACTTTTAATATTTCTAGGGAAAAAATATGATTAACCAATATCAAGCTGATTATAATGTAAAGAAAATAAAACAAAAACTATAGTTCTTAAATTTTTAAGGGTGTATCCAAGGTTGACAGGGCACTCTGGACAAAAAGTTAAAATGAAAATAAGCTCTATTAAAGCAGTGTGTGCTATAAAACCTTTTCTGGTTTCTCCCTGACTAAGTTTTGCAAGGTTTTACTCCTTCTGTTTTGCTCTATAATAATCAGCTGTTATATCAGATACATTCTTGTCTGCCCTTAAGACAATGCTGCCATGTAGGAATAACACACAGATTTAGACTTGGTATAGAAGGCGTGCAGGCATTACTTCTTATAGTCAATGTACCTTCAGTGTTAGCTTCCTAGAAGTATTTGGAAGGAGGAAAAGTATTTTACCTACTTGTATTAAGTCTGAAGAAACCTACTATCATCACACAAAGGCCCCTATTCCAGGCTGCCTGCTTTGGGACACAAAGTCCTAAGCTACTCCAGATCTGAAAATAGAATATGATTCATGTGTGGTTAGCTTTGCTTCATTTTACAACCTTTTTGGCCTTAGCTCACAAAGAATTATACTGGATTCTTGGTTAACTCTCAGGTAAAATCTCAAGGTATAGGATTTCTTAGGTTAAAATTAAAGGCAGAGCTCTTCTCTGAAGTTCCTTCTCACCAGGCTGAGAAAGTAACTGAGGGTCTTTTGCCTTGACATTCAGAATGGAAATGGCAGCAGAGATGGGAGCCAGCTACAGCTTTAAGGCTGAGTGGGTAGATGGAGGCAGATAATCTAGATCACTTAGCAGCTCCCCACTGATTAACTTTAGGTTCACAAACACTAAACTGGACTGAAAATATAACAAATTCTCAATAAGGTATCTCTGATTTATAGACTGAGATTAGCTGAGGGGATGGAAACAAAGAACCAGTCAAAGGATTCTCTAATGCTGACACTCAGTGGACACCAATGTTGACACTAAGGTGGACCACAGTGTCCACTTCTTCTATCTATTTCCCCAGTCACCAGGTCAAACCTCTCATGGCAGCATCTGGGTCTACAAGAGATGAGATAAGGGGATGTGGATTTTGTTTCACTGCTACTTAGAACATATTACCAAATTTTAATAACAAGTCATTATTATACAGATCCTGCTTAAAACTGTTCTTACTTCCCACAAAATATGTACAATTTCCCCCCCATTTTAATTATTAACAAACAGAAAAAGCCCATCTTTTTAATAAAAGACATTTTCTGAGTCTTTATAAAGTGCAGCTAATTTAAGGCAAATTTCTATGAAATATAAAAGGTGGCTTATTCTCTCTAATGATATATTTTCCAGTTTTAAAAGTTCTCCTTCCCACAAAAAAAGGAAAGACAAGGGGGTGGGGAAGGAGGACTCTTCTTTCTTCTGGCAACTTAAAAAGGTAAGATCTTACTGGTTTTAGGAAATTACAGGTTTCTGAACATCATATTATACGTAAAATTATCTTTTTTCTTAAAAAAATAATTTTTATATAGCTTCTTCAAACAAATTAAAAGGTGGCAATGTGTTTGCTACAGTAGTTTGAAGGACTAATGGGTTGTAAAAGGGGTATTTTTGTTAAGTAAGTAGATGTTAGGTAGTCCAGCATTTGTACCCAGTTCCAAAATATGCCTGATAAGGCTAGAAACCTAAAGCTACTCTTAGCTCAAGGAATGAGTATTTTCCATCTTCATCAGAATCAAACACTCTCAAGTTCTTTGGTGCTGGCACAGAAGAACCTAGGGAGTTCCAAATTTCTTGGTAGGTCAGCTTCCCATCGATGTCTTGGCCAGCCTTTTGGAATAAATCTTGAAGATCTGTTAATAAAAGAAATTAAAAAAAGATATTTATTTATATCTATATCTACATGAACAGATAAATACAGTGAAGAGTAAGTAGCCTTAGCAGAATTTAAAGCACTGAAAATTTGTCACCTTTGTTTCCAAAGGTCAAGTTTAAAATCTCACTACATCAGGAAAACGAATTAATTCTTGATTCTTAAAGAATGAGAGGACCAAATGGTACCACCATTCCAAAATAGGAGTAACAGAAAATCTGTAAAACAAAGTAAAGGAATGACTTCCTATAAGTACAGAAACTTAGATTTTCTAGATTTTTCTTCCCCTTCTTATGTTGAAAAGAAAAGAAATGCAGAGGCTTGAAGAGCTACTTAGGAGTCCCAGGGTGATGTAAATGATCTACTAACTAAAAGGTCAGTAGTTCAAAGCCACCCAAAGGGTTCTTAAAGTCCATGATATGCTTCTAAAAGGTCAGACTTGTAAACACCAAGAACACACAGCTTTGTTCTGCAAACATGGGTCACTGTAAGCAGGAAATGATACAAAAGCAACTAGCTGGAAAGTTACTTGACAAGAACTGAGCCTATACAATGAACTATGACACATCACAAGATTTTTTTGGAGGAGTACGTTAAAGTCCTTAAAAAAAAAATTCCAAACACTGATAGTTTTCTCAGCTCAGTCTGAGAAGGAAAACAAAATAAAACTTGTCTGAGGCCAAATAGTCCTTAAGTGGTTAAATGTGGACTGAAGTACTGGTTTTCTTATTACTAAATTTGATGTTCTTTTTATTCCATGATACTGTTTCCTTGGATCCAGAAATCAAGCAGTTTAAGAACCAGGACTTAAGAACACAATGAGATACTATTTTATATCCACTAGGATAAAGACAATTAAAAGAAAAAAGGAAACTAACGAGCATTAGGATTAGGAGGAACTGAAACCTTATAACATTACTGGTGAGAATGCAAAACAGTGAAGTTATTCAGAAAAACATTTTTGTAATTCCTCAAAAAGTTAAGCATAAAGTTACCATGTTGTTGTATACCATAGAGTCGGAACCGACCCATACCTACCCTCCAGTGGGTTTTCAGAGGCAGTTAACTGCACAGAAGGAAACTGCCCATCTTTCTCCTGTGGAGCAGCTGGTGGCCAAGAACCATGTGCCTTTAGGATTCCAGCACAGCTCTTTGCCACTACGCTACCAGAGCTAATAATCTCACTGCTAAGTGTATTTCCAAGATAAGTGAAAATGTATATCCACACAAAAACTTGCACAAGAAAGTTCATAGAAGCATTATTCCAAAAAGCTAAAAAGTGGAAACAACCCAAATGTCCATTAATATACACGAATACACAAACAGTGGATATCTAAACAACAAAATATTATTCAGTCATAAAGAGGAATGAAGTTTTGATATATGCCACAATGTGGATCTTGAAAACATGAAGCTAAATAAATTAAGCCAGATACAGATGGCCAAATATTATATAATCCCACCCATGATACGTAAATCCATAGGGAGTATAGAAGAAAATTAGTAGTTGTCAGGGGCTGATGCGAAGGGTAAAACTGCTTAATGACATAACTGTGTATCTAATTATATATTTCTCTAAATTTATCTTAACAGATATTTGGGAGAAATTAAAAAATGTTAAGGAATTATATGGTGGTGATGGATACATAATTTTGTGGACATATTAAAACCACTGAATTCTAAACCTTAAAAGGGTGAATGCTGTCATATGTAAATTATACCTAAATTCTTAAAGAAGAAAAAAAACAAACCAGAAAATTATCTTTTCTTTCTTGTTTGATAATGAACATTGCTTTATTTTTTTATGTTGAGATTCAATTTTTTAAAATTAATTTTAATGAAAGTTTAGAGAGTTAGGGTTTCCAGTCATTCATTGTTGCACTTTTCTCCCTGCCCAACCCCTCCCCCAATAAAATTATCTTTTCAAAGAACTTTTTTTAGTAGTTAAGAGGGATTGCATTACCATGAACTGATCTGTATCTTCTTTTTTTTTTTTTTGGGTAGTTGCAGATGTGATTTAATGCTCTGTGCAGAAATACATCACAACCACTTGAGGAGCAAATATTTCTAAGTCACTGTTTATGCCAAAAGGACTGAACAATTCCCATCAACAGTCCCTTCTGCTATTTTCTCAAGGGCTGTATCAAACACTTATTGTTGTTGTGTGCTGTCGAGTTGGAACTGACCAAATAACTAACCCTCCAGCAGGTTTTTAGAGGCCGTAAGTTGCCCAGAAGAATAATTCCATTCTTCTCCTGTAGAGCAACTGGTGGATTTGAACTACATGCCTTTAGGATTGTAGCACAGCTTCTTTCACTAGGCTACCAGAGTGTATGAAATATTTAGGGAGGCTGATTATGTAATATTTTTAAAGGATTTCATGTCTCTACAGAATCACCTAGAAGAAGATTTAATCTATAATACCAGAAAGGCAAAGTGGTTTGTTACTGTTTTCTTCATTTACTCAATTCTACACCTAGATTCAGTCATCTTCCTCCTGTTGTTTTGAATATTCAGGAAGAATGGAACTGGTCATAAGCTCAGAAAAACAGGTATAGTACAAATTCCAGTCCATCAAGGGGTTCTTATAGATAAGCTTCTCTATATGGTCCTGGTTTTATTCCTAAACTAGTTCTAGCAATCTAGCTAATAAAACCTCACAAGTTCTTTACCAAAAAAGACGGTAGATACTTGTTCCCAATGTGTGCTACCAAGTGGCTAGCTGGGAAATCCTTTTTAAAAATTTGGCAATTTGTGTGTGTTTTTTTATTGGTGGGGCTGTGAGCCTGTGCATTTGATTGCAACATATAAATAAAAATCTGATTAATGCCTCAAAATCAAAGCAAAACAAAAAAAATTGTTAAGATTCTGACACCGACTTGACAGAACAGAACTGCTTACAGGATTTGCAAGGTTGTAAATCTTTTCTGTAACAGCTGGTGGGTTTGAACCACTGAACGTTTAGCAACTGACTGATTGACCTATGCCTGCAAGGTTCTAGGATTACTATTTGAGGTAATTAAAAAAAAAATGTAGTGTTAAAAAAACCCCAATGGTGTAAGGTCTGTGTTAGGCACTACAGTGCAAATGTTTATTTTTAATCTGCTCTAACAGCCTTTCCCTTCATCCAGCCATCAGTTGTTGATATAAAAAACAGAAAAAGGATTTCATGTCTCTACAGACAGCTGGTCTTTCAACTGCTCCTGTACTACCCAGGCTCGGTCCTCGTTTCTTTTTCCAACTGGTGGATTCATGGTGATGACTGGAGGCAATGGTAGTGGGAATTGTGGTGAAATGGCCACAGGCCTGACATTAGATCCATCTAGTACTGCTCATCTTTACCCAGGCCTGGGTCCTTTGGTGTTCTCAGGGCCTATTAGTCACCGCATGCCCTTCCCAGGACCCCTGCTGGATTCACCCACAAGTTCTTTCCCAACAAGTCCCATACCTTCCACCACCACTGCCACTGTGGTGGCTCCACTGAGCTCATGAGAGCGAAAGTGGTGTCCTAACTGCCCTGGCCTACTACAATCTATACAATCCAACCCTCTGGGCCCCAGATCTGGACCTTCATAACTTTTGTACAATACTATGACCAAAGTCTTCAAACTGGAGGTATAAATCTAAATGTGACAAATAAAGAGCAGTGTTGGGTAGTGTGTAAAAAAAAAATTGGGAGGAGACAATACTCAATAGTCACCCTCCTCTCCAGGAAACATAAAGGGAAAAAATCAAGTTAGGGGAAAAAAAAATAGTAATAGCATTTAATTGGCTATAAAAATGTAAGTCTTTAAACAATAACTTAGCATAGAGATAACATTTATTCACCTAACAAATATTCCTGTCTATGATTTTGCTGATTTCACATGCAAGCAAGATTTTACTGAAGAGGATCCAAAAACGACTGGAACAGCACATCAACAGAGAACTACCATAAGTCCAGGCTGGGTTTAGAAGGGGTCGTGGTACTAGAGATATTATAGCTGGTGTTAGATGGATCTTGGCTGAAAGCAGGGAATACCAGAGGAATGTCTATCTGTGTTTCACTGACTATGCAAAGGCATTTGACTGTGTAGATCATAACAAACTATGGCTGACTCTGAGAAGAATGGGAATCCCAGAATCACTTGATCGTTCTAATGCGAAACTTATACTTGGACCAGGAGGCAGTCGTCAGAACAGAGCAAGGGAACACTGCATGGTTCAAAATTGGGAAGGGCGTACGCCAGGGATGCATCCTATCTCCATAACTTTTCAACCTATATGCCGAACAGATTATCCGGGAGGCTGGGCTCTATGAGGAGAATGTGGGGTCAAGATTGGTGGATGATTTATCAACAATCTGCGTTATGCGGATGACACAACCCTGCTTGCTGAAACTGAAGAGGACCTGAAGCACCTGCTGCAGAGTGTCAAGGACTGCAGCCTCCAATATGGATTGAGGCTCAATGTCAAGAAGACAAAGATTCTCACCACTGGACCAATTGGCAGCATCAGGATGGATGGTGAAGAGATTGAGATTGTACACAGCTTTAGTTTGCTTGGCTACATAGTCAACAGTCTTGGCACCAGCAGCCAGGAAATTAAAAGGCGCATTGCCATGGGAAAGTCTGCTGTTAGGGACCTCTCCAAAGTGCTGAAGAGCAATGGTGTCTCTTTGGAGACTAAGGTGCGTCTGATACAGGCCATGGTCTTCGCAATCACCTGTTACGCATCAGAGAGTTGGACAGTGACCAAGGAGGATAGAAGGAGAATTGATGCCTTTGAGCTGTGGTGCTGGAGAAGAGTATTGAGAATACCATGGACTGCTAGGAAAACAAACAGATTCGTCCTGGAAAGGGTTAAACCGGGTGGCTCCTTGGAGGCAAGGATTCTGAGGCTCCGTCTAACATACTTTGGACATGTTGTGAGGAGAGACCGGTCCTTAGAGAGGGACATCATGCTTGGGAGGGTGGAGGGACAGTGCAGGAGAGGAAGGCCCTCTATGAGGTGGACTGATTCAGTGACTGGGATAATTGGGATGGGCGTGTCAGAGACAGTGCGATTGGCACAGGACAGAGCGGAGTTTAGGGCTGTTGTACATAGGGTCGCTATGAGTCGCAGGCGACTCGACGGCACATAACAACAACAACAACAACAACAACATGATTTTTCTGCTGTTGTGTACTATCCCATAGATGATCCCCTGGCAGGTTTTCAGAGGCAGTTTATCGTGTGGGAGGAGATTGCCCATCCTTCTCCCATGGCGCAGCAGCTGGTGGCCTCAAATTGTGTTACTTCAGGATTGCAGCACAGCTTCTTGCCACTAGGCCACCAGAACTCCCTAGGCACTATGCTAGGGACTGGAAATATCAAAATGAACAAGACATTACCTACCCATTAAAAAGTTAATTTTTTTAATCTCCCAGGATACTGTGCACACATAGTACTAAAGACGGGTAAACACAAAATATTTTAAGAGCAATCAAGAACCTTATCTATTCCTGGAAGGTAAAGATATGCAGCCTATAGAAATGGTATCTAAGCTGAGGTAAAGACTCAGGGAAGGATAGGTAGATAGAAATGGATAATTTTTAGGTAGACAGCAAATGCAAAATCAGGGGAATCTAAACAACGTAAGTAGAAAAAGGGCATTGCTGAAAACATGGTGAACCCGTTATCTATTAACTATAAATATCACAGTAATAGTCATCATACTAATTTTCAGCAAAAGGGTCCTTATTTTTTTAACAGTCCTTCATTTTTTGGGTCCTGACCAGGGCCAGTGCTATTTTGCTTATCTCATGTTTGCTAATATGCTTTCTCTACTAGTGTATACCTTTGAGGAAAGTGGTACCATAGTTTATGCTCCTTTTAATGCTTAGGTCTAATTATGAACTCAGTGAATGAATTAAGACTCTAAAAGAAAAACATTAACAGAGAGGCATTATACACACTGGTTAAGAGTACAAGCTTTGGTGTCAACTTGCCTCAGTTTGAATTCTTCCTTGACCAATAATTTGCTGTTTGATTTTAACCAACCAGTAAATGTGATTGGTATTTACATTTACATGATTGTTGTAAGGATTCTATGATTTAATGTACATGAAGAGTTAAATGTAAAAAACCAAACAAACCAAAAACCCCAACCAACCATCTGCAAAAAAAAAAAAAGAGAATTAAAATGTTAGGTATAATTTTTTTTTTACAAGCTAAACACATTAAAAAGTTATTATTTTGAAAATTTAACCTACTACCTTGCAAGATGAAAATGTACCTTTAATGCTTGAAATTCCTGGTAGGGAGATAGATCTTAGCTGGGTAGTTTTCTCAGTTTGGTCTCCAAGAAAATGTGAAAATTTTGGCAATGTTGATGGCTCAGAGGTAAAACTCTGTATTTGCTCTATAACAAAAACACAGTTTAGTATTATAGAATCTGATACCAAATTACACTAGTATTGGTACTTTACTACATCATTACAAGAAAGAGTTGGGAATTAATTAACAGTTGTGAAATTAAAAGCTTGGATTGAGATATGTTTTGTGGAAAGTGAAGATCTATTAACGCTAGGTTACAATAGGTTTGAAGCAGCAATCCCACTGGAAAACCTTATTGAATATTTAAAGGTTTAAGATGCAAGTAAGCACAAAAGACTGGTTTGTTATAAATGATTTTTGTAACATCCTAAGAGCCTTGCTGTAAGCCAGGCTGAGGTATGTGCCAACAGCTAAGCTGATGCTAAAACAATGCTTCCATAAGATTATGTAGCATTATGTTAGGGTAAGGTCTCCCACCCAAAAAGAGAATTCAAAGGAAATGGTACTTCTTTCCTCAAAATGAATAAATCTGGATGTGGCAGTACTGGGAGAATATCAGTCTGCATAGTCCATCATCTTGTTTATGTCCTCACAGAGCCTAATCAGTGGAAGTCGATATATCTGCTTTTACTGATTAGGTATGTCCTTACCTAAAGTTAAGGATCCCTTCATTTCCAAACCCAAAGATCCCTTCATTATTATTAATGATTTTCAGAAAGACCAACATTTATTTTTAAGTAATTTTTATGCACTTACAGAAATGAAAAATTCTCATAAACAACATTGAGGGCTGGGTTTGACATACACGCTATGACAGTAACATTTTTGCCTATAATTGGATGCAGACAGCATGGAGAAGTCTATTTCCAGCTAAACATTACCCATTTTTCCCTTAATAGACTGGAGTACAAATCATGTACAAAATGGGCTTTTTCTAAATGAAAGTAAAGTGTATCAGCTTCATCTCGGTGCACTCCGGCAACATTCACATGACTCGATCAGTGCTGCTGGAACACCTTGCCCCACTCCCTGTGTGGGAGGCAAGCTGCCCAAGCCTGCGTGAAATATTCAGAAGGCAGCTCTGCTCTCACCTTTATCAGGAGTCTCTGGAGGCCTGTTGCTGTCATGTTTGTTTGTGAGAGCACTGATCAGCTGCAGTTTTTCTCTTAGCTTGGACACCTGAGAATCTGAACTATCTTCTTTCTGCCCAAAAACAAAGATCACAGGAGATTTAAGGTTGGAGTAAAAACTTATCTGATTCTTCACTATCTTCCCAGAGCCCATTTAGCATGTGGTGTTTGACCTCCAGTTGGTTTCCTATAAAGGCAATGATGGTGCGAATAGACAAACAGCAGAGATACCTTTGGTACTCAGTGTTGATGAACCCCTACTTGGATTTGAGGATAGACTATTAAGGGAACATTATGCCAGATGATCTGATTCAATGCGAACGTTCAGCTGATGAAGGAAGGTGTGCATGCGTCAGCAGTAAAGAAAATGTACCCTTGCTCAGGTGTCTATGTGACACTCATTTCCTAAATGAGCAGAATATTGTTTTCTAGGAGCTATTTCATACTAACTAAATAACTTTTCTCAGTATCTTATTTCACCTCGTGACTAGACCATTTTAATATGATAAAACATAAGAAGAAAAAAATCCAACAGAAAAAACCCCAACCTCACAAGAATTACCCCAACCATTCCTCATCCTATTCAAAATGGTGACAATTTAACCAGTACTGGGGAATGATACACTCACACATACATGCACGTGTGCAGGTGTATGTGCATTCGGATTAGGCACAACTCCCTACAGACTACTTCATTAGAATTCCATAAATAAATATTTGCTGAGCAAACAATCTGAGAAGCTGGACTATATGAAGATGGTGGCATCAGGGTTGGAGGAAAACTCATGAACAACTTGCAGTATGCAGATGACAATTTCCCTTGCAGAACTGACGAGGATTTGAAGCATTTACTAAAGACAAAAGACTTCAATATGGATTATATCTCAACATGAAGAAAGCAAAATCCTCACTAATGAGATGATGGCAACATCATGATACATGGAGAAAGACTGAAGTTGCCAACTATTTTTTTTCCCCTCACAATCAACACCGATGGTAGTAGCACTCAAGAAACCAAAAGACATACTACATTTAGGAAATATGCTGTTAAGGACCTCTCCAAGTGCTAGAGCAAGAATGTCAGTTTAAAGACTAAGGTGTGCCTGATCCAAGTAATGGTATTTTCAATTTCTTCTTATGTATCTGAAAGCTGAACAATGAAGAACAACAAAGAATTGATGCCTTTGAATTGTGGTGCTTGGAAAGAGTAATGAATGTATCATGGACTGCCAAAAGATCAAACCAATCTTTTCGGAGAAAGTACAAACAGGCACTCTTTAGAGGCAAGGATGGAAAAAAGTAATTTCATACACTTTAGCATGCAGTCAGGAAGCACCAGTCTTAGAAAAGACATTATGCTGGGAAAGGTTGGAATCAACTCATAGCTGGTCCTCCAGCAGGTTTTCAGAGATTATATATCACACAGGAGGACACTGTCCATACTTTTCTCCCTTAGAGCTGATAGTGAATTTTAACTGCTTCTCCTTAGATTGGCAGCACAACTCCTTACCCACTAGGTCACCAGAGCTCCCAATGTGTTCTTGTTTTTGATATGTTAGTGAGTAAAATCCAATTCATAGCTGACCCTCCTGTGGGTTTGCAGAAGCTACAAAGTGCAAAGGAGGAGACTGCCTATCTTTTTCCCTCTGAGCAGCGAGTGGATTCAATACTGCCTTTGAACTAGCAGCACAACTGCTTACTCACTAGGCCACCGGTGTTACTCACATAAGCACACATGTGTATTTCTGTATATATGTATTTTAGGTAGTAGACTGCTTAGTTTACTTATTGTCAAGTTGACAACAACTCAGTGCAAACAGGCAGAAACCTTGCCGTATCCTGAACTATCTTTACAATCTCCATCATACTTAAGCCCATTGTTGTAGTCACTTGTCTGTCCATCTTGCTGAGTATTGTGCTCTCTTTCACCAATCCTCTACTTTCCCCCAGAAAGATGTCTTTTCCAAGACTAGTACCTCCTAATGAAATGCCCAAAGTAGGTGAGATGAAGTTTCAGCATTCTTGCCTCTAAGGAACACCCTGGTTATATTTCCTGCAGGGTAGATGTGCTTGTTCTTTGGCAGTGCCTGGCATATTCAATACTCTCTGCTAACACCACCGTTCAAAGGCATTAATTCTTTGGTTCCCTATCCTTTTATTTCATAGCCATCTGAAGTAACTAAAAATATCATGGCTTTGGTCTCAAACACCTTGGTTTTTAAACTGACATCCTTGCTCTTCAGGACTTTGAAGAGGTCCTCGACAGCAGATTTTACCAATGCAACATATCTTTTGATTTCTTGACTGCTTTTACTATAGGTGTTGATTGTAGATCCAGGTAATGAAGCCACTGACAACTTCAATCTTTTCTTCATCTATCATGATGTTGCCCATTAGCCTGTTAGTGAGGATTTTGTTTTCTTGAAGTTGAGATGTAACCATATTGAAAGAAGATCATATTGATCTTCACTTTCAGGAAGCCAGTTAGTGCCATCTGCATATGGTATGGTGTTGATGAGAGTTCTTCCAATCCTGATGCCATATTCTTCATATAGTCCAGCTTCTCAAATTATTTGCTCAACATAAGAGAGAGGATACAAGTCCAAGTCTGACATACACCTTTCCTGATTCAAAACCATGCAGCATTCCCTTGTTCTGTTTGATTTTTTTTTTATTTCCCTCTTCCCTACTTGTTCTAATGACTGCTTCTTGGCCTATGTTTAAGTTTTACCTGAGTATTACCGTTCGGAAATTCCTATTCTTCTCAATATTAGCTGTAACTTATTATGACCCGCAGAATGGAATGCCTCTGCACAAGCAATAAAACACAAGCAAACACCTTTCCAAAATCTCTGTAGATGCTCATTGAAATTAATCATAATAATAAAAAAAAATCCACTGACATTAGCAATGATATCCCTCATTGTTTGGTCTCTTCTAAATATAGCTTCAATTTCTGGCAGTTTTCTAAATAATCTACAGCAAGATCTACTGCATGTGATATTATTAATATCAGATATTATTGGTAATTATTTAAAAAACTTTTTGCACTCTATCAGATCAACTATTTTTAGAATGAGACCAAATAAGGATCTCTTCCAGTCAACTGACTAGGTAAACTGATCTTTCCAATTTCTTGGCAGAGATTAGCAGGGCATGCCTGTGATTGCATCTATTAGCTGAAACATCGCAGTTGGTATTTTCATCAATTTCAGAGGCCTTTTTGCTTGGGCCTTCAGTGCAATTTAGACTTCCTGCAGTATATGCTACTTCATGAAATGGCTTGGTGACTCTCCTTTGATACTTCTTCTGTCATTCAATATTGTGCCCATACTGGAAGGCAGTTTTCATGTTTCCTCAAAAAGTTGAACATAGAAATTCTATATAACCCAGCTATTCCACTGCTAGGAATATACTCTTAGGAAATTAGAGCAGAGGCACACATATCTGTACACTAATGTTCATGGCAGTGTTATTCACAATCACAAGAACATGGAAACAACCCAAATGTCCAACCACAATGAATGGATTGAAAAACTATAGTATATTCACTTGATGAATACTACACAGCACTCAGGAGCAATGATTTAAAAAATCACTACATAACTTGGGAGAGACTGGAGAGCATTATGGTGAGTGAACTAACTCAGTCTCATAAGGACAAATACCACGTAATACCCCACTATGGTAAAAGTAGAAGGATAACACTAATAGGAGTAAAATGTGTATGGTAATCCAAGTAGGGGAGGGATGGGAGCAGAGGGATGAGGATGGGCAGGGGGAAAGCATAGTGTTGCACAATTTGGTGGATAGGAAATGGGAAAGATCTGAAAATATGATGTAATGGTGGGCATAATTCAATGGGGATTAAGTTTATAGAACACAATATATGGGAATGATTGTATAAAACAAAATGTGACTGAAGTTTGAAACACAATGTATACAAATATTGTACACACATCAACATGAAATAAAAATTTGGAAAAAAAAAATTGTGTCCACAGAATCCTCCAGTTTTATAACTCAGGGCTTGAATTTGTTCTTCAGTTCTTTTGCTCGAGAAATGCCAAGCATGTTTTCCTCTTTTTGGTTTTCTAACTCTAGGTTTTGCATATTTCATTATAACTTAGCTTTGTCTTTTCAAGTTGCCTTTTGAAATCATCTGTTCAGCTCTATTAAAGCATTTCATAAGTTAGTTTTGACTTTTCTCAGTTGAAGAGCACGTTTCTGAGTCTTTCATGATATCCATTTTCTTTCTTTCCTTCCTGTCTTTTTAATGACCTTTTTCTTTTTTATTGATTTGGTCCTTGATACTATGCCATACTTCATATGGTCTTCTGTCATTAGTGCTCAATGAATTAAATTTATCCTTAAGGTGGTTTTTAAACTCATGTGAGAAAAGTTCAAGGTTATTCTTTGGCTCTTGTTTGCTTGTTCTAGTTGTCTTTTGTTTCAGTTTGGACTTTCAAATGAGTAGCTGATGGTCTATTCCACCGCATGCCTTTCCCCTTGTTTGGACAGTGAGAAGGGACCTTACTCACCATCCCTTTACAAATATGTAGTCAATGTCATTCAAGTGTAGTCTATAAGTTTAGGTCCATATGCAAAGCCATTGTTTATGTTTTTTGAAAAAGGTATTTGCAAAGGATTATCATTTATTGCACAACACTATTTAATATGATCTCTGGCCTTATCTGCTAGCAAGGCTGTATTTTCTGTAGTCCTTCTTTTCAATTTTTGCATTTCAATCAACAATTATTATTAATGTATCCTGATTGCATTTTTGATCCGTTTTCACTCTCCAAACGTTGGTAGACATCCTCAATTTCTTCATCTTTGGCTCTACTGAGCAGTGCATATATTTAATTTACTCATGGAGTTAAAATATAGGCATTTGTAACTGAAACTAGTTAGCATGTGTGGATGCTAGGAAAGATGTAAGTACTGAAGTTAATATCGTAAACAAAATGTGTATTAGTGAATGAAAAACCAATTTGCTTTGTCAACTTTCAGTCAAATCACAACAGAAATATTTAATAAAAACAAAGTAATTAGGCAAAGATGTTGTTGTTGTTACGTGCCAACAAGCTGACTATGACTCACAGCCACCCTAAGAACAGTAGTAGTTCTGAACCTTTTTCTAACCTGAGCCAATCTCAGTCTCTGACATATCGACCCCCATTGCCATAAGTCACTGTGTCAATCCATCTCGTTTAGGGTCTTCCTCTCCTGTGCTGAGCCTCTACTCTTCCAAGTATGATGTCCTTCTCCACGGACTAGTTCCTCCTGGCAATATGCCCAAAGCATGTGAGATAGGGGTTTCAAAATCCTTGCCTCCTGGAGCAACCTGGTTTCACCTTGTCCAGGACAAACCAATTTTTTCTCTAGAAGTTCATAATATGTTCAATACTCTTATAAGGAATCCTGATGGTTCAGTAGCTATCAAACAGGTTGGTAGTTCAAAATCCACTAGTAGCTCTGTGGGATATAAATGTGGCATTCTACTTCCGTAAAGATTACAGCTTAAGAAAACCTTTGAGGCAGTTCTACTTTATCCAATAGAGTTGCTCTGAGTAGCAATTTACTAGAAGGCAAAAAGGGCTTGTGTTTTGTTTGTTTTTTTTTTTTTTGTGGGTTTTTTTTTTGTTACCCCTCCTGTTATTTACCTTTATATTTTAAGTTATCATCGAGTCTGTTTTGTTGATTACCTGATTCAAAGACTTTCTTTTCAGAGTGGCAGTTTTATTACCTATCTTGGAAGGAGGGCCTGGTCCTTGGAGAGGAACATCATGCTCAGAAGAGTGGAGGGACAGAAGAAGGGAGGGAGACCATCGATGAGACAGACTGATACACTGACTAGGGTAGGTGTGTCATACACAGTAGAGTTGGCACAGGATAGAGCAGATTTCAGGGCTACTGTACATAGGTTGCTATGAGTTGCAAGTGACTCGATGACACATAATGACAACAACAAGTAAAGCAAGAACAACAAGAGAGGATTAAAGGTAAATTTTAAAACATTAACATTCATTACTTTTTAAACAAACTGATCAAATGTTAATTAAAAAGAAATACCAGAGGAGTGGTAGAATAAGAGAGAGGGAGAAAGAAAAGAGATAAGAAAGCTGAAATGAATGTTTCTACTTGTTTTAGTCAGAAACTTTAAAACTCTGAAGCTCAAAAAGCAAGAAAATATTGACCCAGAGCAATGCTGGGTATGCCACCCAATGAAATAGAATGGATGGATACTATTCCCAATATTCTTGGCTGGAGAAAAATAAAGAGGGAGGAATAGTTAGCAAAATTTGGAGGTGGTAAGGTTTCACAAAGGCCTTGAAAACCTTCAAGGCATAATACTTATCAAATCATATAAAGTTCCTAGTCCCTACTTAGCTACTTTGAGTTCAAAAGGTCTTTTAAAATTTAGCCTCCTTTAATCTTCACCGCTATGCAGTAAATTACACTTCCTGTAAAGCAGGAGAGGGAACAGGTCTTCCTACTCCATCTATCAAAGCCAAGGAACTTGAGGCAACTTGCCAAGGTTCAACTGTGGCAGAGTCAGTTCAAATGCTTTCTATGTTCCAAAGTTTTCACCTTTATTTGTGGGCTTGTTTACAGTTCTGCTAGTTACTTTACTTCTAGAACAATTTCCTGTATTTGGTTTTCATATGTTTAAGTCCCTTTTAAGGGTGGAGCCTGCAGTTACTAAAAACTAACTGAATCCTAACACAACACACATAAAAAAATGAAAAACTAACACACACACTCATATTTCATTCATTTTAACATGAAAACTAACAAACTATACTGCATTAGTGACCTAGTAAGCTATTAAGTCTCCTTATCTATATAATGAGGGGTTGGACTCAATGACTTCTTAAGCTCATACCAGCCCTCCCTAGCAGGAAAGGGCTGATATGACTTGATGTGTTTTAAATTACTTTCCTGACATTAAACACAAAAAAATTTCCTGAATTTGCATAAAGAACCAAGATGAATCTTAAAGTCACATTCAGGTTAGAGGAATGGCAAAAGTTTCTTTGCTGATCATCACTTGTCACTGCTCCCTTTCCTCATTACTCAGAAATGAAAAGATGAATTTACTTGGAAAGATGTGCTAAAGCTTTTCTACCAGATGGGTCACCTGGTAACACAACAGGAGGCTTGTCATCTCTGCCAACAACTTGTAGTGATGCTTGGTAAGCAACTTAACCTCTTCACATCACTCTTTCCAAACCAGGACTAGCACACTACCTGTGCCATTCACATCAAAGAGCTGGTGTAAGGATTAAGGGAGATAAGGTTTATACACACTGCAAATGTATAGCCTCTCAATTAAGTCAGACAACTTCTTTTCAAATGGTTGTGGAATGTCACTCATGTGCAGACAACACATTACAGTACAGAATATGTCAGAAAATATCTGAAAAGGCTTACCATGCTCAATGGCAGGTTTGCTTCCTTCTCAACCTTGCTCAAATCAACCAGACTGCTTTCTATCTGGTTGAATCTTTGGGTAAGATGACTATCTCATTTATCCCCTCTAGTTTAAGGTCATTTTGCCTCTGGTATCCCTTTATGGCAGAATGGGTCTCATCTAAAAAGTTGTCAAAATACAGGATATCCTAGAGTAGAAATAAGTTGTGGAATCCAAATAAAGATATTATACTAGGCAAGCAGGCCAGTAGCACTTAACAGTCAATATTATGTCAAGTTACTAAAATAAAATCCTTTTCTTGGTGATGATCAATTGCTCTGTCTCTGCTTTGCCCTTCCCATTCTAAACTGTTCCCAATCTATTCCCTCTGGAATGGCTTGACCTCAGCCAAACAGGAAGAGGAAAGACTTCCTCCTACACGACTCACTTTTTAGTCTCAGAAAGCTGAGAGCTTGAGAATTGATTTGCCAATGTTTATCTCACCTGCTGGTGGGGAAAGCTCACATGGTTATTAACTGAAAAGGCCATTAACCTAACTTGTCAGGACAAAACTACCTTAAGACAATACCAATTACGGAATTGGTTCATGTTACAAAACCATAACGAGTAGTGCATTATTTAGTACCAGGTTCAATTATTTTTATTGACATTTTCTAGTACTGACTACTACTAAAAAGGAATTATGGCTATAGGTTTTAAAGGACATTAAACTAGGAATTTTCTTAATGACGATTTCCTTTATTCTCTTTAGTTAATGTGATCCTAAAACTGCTAACTTTTTGCCTGGCATCTTCCTGGTTTTTAGAGACATGGTTTATAACATTCTTAGCATTATGCATGGCTCAAAATAGCCATCATTTTGAACTGACTTGTTACCTATTTATGTTTAATTATTCCAGATTGCTAGTTTCAGGATAATCTGGTTATTCTATGTCTTTCAAGATGTGAAAAGGAATTTACTCTATTAATTAACATGCAAATAAAGGGGGAAAAGAAAGAGGTCGGTACCAAAGAGACATGACAGCAGTTTGAATCTCTAAAATAATGAAACCTATCCCTTTTCGGTTAGATCTCAGATAAGCAAATATATGCAATGCCTGCTTAGCCATCATAACAATGAGCCCAAATTACCCAGCCTACCTCCATAGCACATGCGGAGTTGAGTCAGACACAAAAAGTACCTGTTTCAAACTGTCACTGTAGTTTTTATTGTCCAGTTCCAATGTAACTGAAGGTGATGGAGTGATGTGGTTGCTTTCACTGGTTTCCTTCAAGAGGTGCTGATTCTGAAATAGACATGAATTAGCATTGCTATCAATCATCAGGTCTATTTAACCATCTGGAATTGTCCTGGAACATTCTGGCCATCCCCAGGAGCCTTCCACAGATCAATCAACATGTATATCTAAGTAACCTACAGAGTGATCAATCTGATACTAGTCCAAGTAGACATATACCTTCTAGGATGCCCAGCCTGAAGCTTAATGGACTCCAGGCTCACAAAACTGAGACCCTCCTCAGTTTTTTCCCTGTCTCATAGGCTCTCAAGAACTCCTAGAAACCAATTTTCCTCTCTCATCATTTCTACTCAAAGAAAAACTATAGAATCACGACAGTTTTTCAAGGATCACTGAGTCTGGAAATGTAAACATTTCCTCAGGATTAAAAGAGTTTGGACATTAATACAGCAATCAGTCATGAAACCACTGGCTTTGGGCAGTGAACACAACAATCAACTGTGCACATCATTAGTTTTTCCCTCATTATTGTTATTATGTACCACTGAATAGCACATGCCTATACATATATTTGAGGGTGACCCTTCTTTCTCATTCTCTCCCCAAAGTTCCAGTCTCTTTTTACAGAGACTAAAGCAAAATTGTTATGTGCCATTGAGTCGCTTGCGACTCATAGCGACCGTATGTACAACAGCCCTAAACTCTGCTCTGTCCTGTGCCAATCGCACTGTCTCTGATACACCCATGTCGATTACCCCAGTCACTGAATCAAGCCACCTCATAGAGGGCCTTCCCCTCCTGCACTGTCCCTCCACCCTCCCAAGAACATGTCCCAAGTATGTAAGACGAAGCCTCAGAATCCTTGCCTCCAAGGAACCGCCCGGTTTAACCCTTTCCAGGATGAATCTGTTTGTTTTCCTAGCAGTCCATGGTACCCTCAATACTCTTCTCCAGCACCATAGCTCAAAGGCATCAATTCTTCTTCTATCTTACTTAGTCATTGTCCAACTCTCTGATGCATAAAGTAGAATATGCTTACATAAACCATCCCCCTTTGATGGGAAAACTTTGTATGGCCTAATCTTTTAGAAACTGCTATTATGGCCTATACAGTATAAAGTGTGTCAGTAGGGGTACTACTACTTGCAGCAGTAGAAATGTAAAAAAGATTTCATAATAATAGAATGCAATTGGTGGAAATAAATTATGTACTTGACATATGAAACCCTGCTTTAAAATGAAACAAAATGCAATAATACAGAGAAAAGGAACATAAGGGGGGGAGGGAACATAAGAGGGGGAGGGAACAATGGTTAAGAAAGTCGAGGCATCTTTTGTTAGGAAAAATCTTAGTAAATATTTAATTACTTGAGAAAATAGTCAGGTTATTAAAATAATAAAAGATCGATGTGAGAGAAGTCTTTATTATGTTCTAACTTCAGTCATGCCAAGGTCACACTCATCAGCAGTGTTAGGATTAGAATCTAGGTATCTAGACACCTAAGGCAAAATTTTTTCCTTTTCCAGTCTTTTAATAAGTAACAGAGAAGAGGACTGTTTGTTTGTTGCTGCCATTGAGTTGACAATAACTCAGAGCAACCTTATGAAACAGACTTAAACCTTGTCCTACCCTGCAACATCCTCATGAACTCTCATGTGGTCAAGCCCACTGAAGTAGTCACTGTGTCAATTCATCTCGTTCAAGGTTTTCCTCCTTTGCTGACTGACCCTCTACCTTTTCCATCATAATGGTTCCCCTCTCCAAAGTTTGGCCCCTCCTCACATGTCCAAAATATGTAAAGTGAAGCTTCACCATCCTTGACTCTAAGGAGCACCATGCTTGCACCTCCTCCAAGACAGATGTGCCTGTTCTTTTGGCAGTTCATGAGATATTCAATACTCTCTGCCACCACTACTATTCAAAGATGGGGGTTCTTCTTCAGTTTTCTTTAATCACTGTCCAACATTCAGATGTACAGGAAGCAATGGAAGATACCATGGCTTGGATCAGTCACACCTTAGTCTTTAAATTGCCATCTTCATTCTTCAGCACTGTAAGGAAGTCACTGACAACAGATTTTCAAAATGCAACATGTTTTTGATTTTGTGATTGCTGCCATCATGAGTGTTGATTGTGGACTCAAATAAAATAAGAGACAATTCCAATCTATTATCCCTCTATCATGATGTTGCCTACTGACCCAGCAGTGAGGAATTTTGTTGTCTTAATGTTGAGACATATCCATACTGAAGGCTACAGTCTTTGACGATCTTCTGCAAGTGCTTCAAGTCTGTTTCACTTTCAGCAAGCAAAGCTGTGTCATTTGCATAACGCAGACTGTTGAGTCTTTCCCCAATACTGATACCACATCCTTCTTTACAGAGTCCAGTTTCTTGAATTATTTGCTCAGTGTACAGAGTGAAGGTAGTTGTTGTGTG
This sequence comes from Elephantulus edwardii, assembly GCF_000299155.1. Classification (NCBI taxonomy): domain Eukaryota; kingdom Metazoa; phylum Chordata; class Mammalia; order Macroscelidea; family Macroscelididae; genus Elephantulus; species Elephantulus edwardii. The sequence continues at coordinate 261,843 of NW_006399993.1, read as the reverse complement.
CCATCGAGTAAAAACCTACTCATAGCGGATCCTCCAGTGGGTTTTCAGATTCAGTAAACCACTGGGAGGAGACTGTCCATCCTTCACCCACAGAGCAACTGGTGGATGTGAACCATGTGCTTTTGGGATTGCAGCTTCTTTTCCACTAGGCCACCAGAGTGCTCAAAGACTGAGTAAGTATGGAGAAAAGATACAGCCCTGACATACACTTTTCCTGATTTTAAACCTGCAGTGCTCCCTTGTTCTGTTCAGATAACTGCTTCTTGGTCTAGGTCTAGGTTCTGTATGAACACAACTAAGTGTTTTGGGATTCTCATTTCTCAATGCTATCCATAATTTTTTTATAAACCACACACTTTTCCATAGTCTATAAAACACATCTTTTTGACATTCTCTGATTTCAGCCAAGATCCATCTGACACCAGCAATGATATCCCTCCCACCAGCACCTTTCCTGAATCAGCTTGAATTTCTGGTAGTTCTCTACTGATGCACTGTTCTAGTAATTCTGTAAATAAATTTCAACAATATTTTCATTTGCTTGTGATATTAATGAGATTATTCAAGAACTTCTACCCTCTATTGGACTGCCTGTTTTTGGAATGGGATAAACTATACATCTTGTCCAGTTGGTTGGCCAGTTACCTGTTTTTCAAATTTGTTGGCAAAGACTGATAAGCACATCCAGGGCAGCATCTATTTCCTGAAACATCTCAATTGGTATTCCAGTCAATTCCTGGGGCCTTCTTTTTTGCCAGTGCCTTCGGTTTGGCTTGAACTTCTTCCTTCAGTACTACTGATTCTTGATCATTTCCAACTTCCTGAAATGGTTCAATGTCAACAAATTATTTTTGGTATAGTGATCCTGTGCATTCCTTCCATCTTATTTTGATGCTTCCAGTATAAATCAAGACTCTGCTCAAAGAATCTTTCGATTTTCCAACTCAGCCTTGAATTTGTTTTTCAGTTCTTCCAGCTTGAGAAACACCAAGCAAGTTCTTTCCTTTCTGTTTTCTAATTTCAGTTCTTTGCACATTTCAACACTCTGCTTGGTATTTTCAAGATGCCCTTTGAAATCTTCTGTTCAGCTCTCTTTCTCCAGCATTTCTCCCTTCTGTTTTGGACTCTATCTACCAGTGAAAGTTTCAAAGTTTCTTCTGACACTCATTTTGACCTTTTCTTACCCATCTTTGCAATAACCTTTCTTTCTTCATGGCTGATGTCCCTGACAATCTTGTCTTCTGTCATTAGTGTTTAATGCATTAAATCTATTCTTGATATGGTTAAAATTCAGTTGGGACAGACTCAAGAATGCATTATTTGTTTACATAGATGTGTTTTAATTTTCTTCACTATCAAATTGAATGTGCATATGAGTAGTTGATGCTGTGTTATACCCATAGTCAGCTCCTGGCTTTGTTTTGATCCTGACATTGAGTTTTTCCATTGACTTTTCACAGATGTAGTTAATCTCTTTCCTTTTTGGTCTATCAGGTGAGATGCATGTGCACAATCACTGTTAATTCTTTTTAATACTTGCAATTAATAGTTCATTGTACATAATTCTATCATCTGATCTCCCACCTTATTTTTATCATCTAGTTCATATTTTCCATCTATCATTCCTTCTTCTTTCCAAATTTTGCATTGCAGCCACTAATTATTATTGCCTTTTGACTGCATGTTTGATCAATTTCAGACAGCAAAAATTGGTAGAAATCCTCATTTTCTTCATCTTTGACTTTGGTGGTTGGTGCATATATTTGAACCATTATTAACAAATTTTCATTGTACTCATATGTATAGTACCCTATCACTCAAAGGACTATACTTTAGGATAGACCTTGAAGTATTCTTTTTGCCTATAAAACCATTCTTAAATCTGTCATTCTTGACATAATAGATCATATGACTCATTGAGAGTGGCCCACATTAGTCCATCTCAACTCATTAATGCCTCGGATGTCAATCTTTAAAGTCTCCATTTCATTTCTGATAAATTCTAATTTTCCAAGAGTCATATTTGGAATATTCCAATCTTTAAAGTCTCCATTTCATTTCTGATAAATTCTAATTTTCCAAGAGTCATATTTGGAATATTCCAATTATTCTTTTAATTTTTTTAAAATTTTTCCCCCAATTATTCTTGATGTCTTAGTTGTATGTCCTCATTTGAATTCTGCCATCTCAGGAAATGAGTAAAGCTTCCACCCAGTAATATTGTTGCTGTTAGGGCCATCGAGTTGACTACAACTCAAAATAATGGATCTAAACTTTGCCCTAATCTCTGTTATCCTTAACCATCTTTGATATACGTGAGCCTACTGTTACACTCACAACGTCAATCTAACTTGTTAAGGGTCTTCTTCTCTTTTGCTAACCCTTCACTTTTCCAAACATGATATCCTTCTCCAAGGACTGGCCTCTCCTAACAACATACCCAAAATATGTGAGATGAAGCTTCAACATCCTTGCCTCTAAGGCATACCCTGGGTGCACTTTCTCTAAGATGTATTTGTTTGTCCTTTTAGCAGCCAATGGGATATTCAGTACTTTTCACCAACACTACAATTTAAAGGTTGTATTCTTCTCCTGTCGTCTTTATGCATTATTGTTGCTGACTGCCTTCGAGTCAAGCATGACTCATAGTGACCCTATGAACAAAAGGCCTGAAGCTTTTCTATAACAACTGATATTTATCAACGTTCAGAGAGTTTCCGGAGGCATGTTGTTTAGGAAATGGATCCAAACTTTATTTCAGATGCATAACAAATACTTAAAAATATGATGGCTTGAATCAGGTACCTCTTAAGTCTTTAAAGTCATTACTCCAAGTCAGTTCTGATTCACAATGTACCTTACGTACAATAGAACAAAACACTGCCAGATCTTATACCATCTTCTCAATCTCTGTGGTGCTTTGAATTCACTGTTTAGCCACTGTATCAGTTCATCACATTGATGATGATCTTTTTTCTTGACCCTTTATCAAGCAGAATGTTCTTCTCTAATGATTGGCCTCTCTTTATAATATGCTCAAAGTATTTACTGTCAAGTTCTGACGTTGCTGAAAGTAATAGAGAAATATGGTTACTTTTTATCATTCTCCTTCGAGAGGTACTGATTCTGAGACAGAAACGGATAAGCACAAGCACAATTATCAGGAGCATTCAGGTTGCACTTATTCTTAGGTATATTGTGTGTTCTTTTGGCAGCTGACACCACAATTCAATGGCATCAATTCTTATTCACTGACCAACTTTCACATACACACGAGGTGACTAAAAGCATTATGGCTTGGGTTATGGGGACGTTAGTCCTCAAAGTAACACCTTTGCTTTTAGCACTTTGAAAGAGGTCCTTTGTACAGATCTGCCCAAGTGTAGTATGTCATTTGATTTGATAACTGCTACTCCCATAGGTGCCGCTTGTAGGCTCAAGAAAAGTAAAATTCTTAACAATTACAATCTTTTTTCCACTTAGCATGATGTTTCATATAGTTCTAGTTGAGAGGGTTTCTGTTTTCTTTATGTTGAACTGCAGTGCATTCTTCATTTTCTCTAATACAGTACAAGTCTTCTCTGCACAAATTGTGTAACTCAAATTGGGAATTCCAAAGCATAAAAAGAATATGTAGGTAAGATCTAGAAATTGGTGGAGATGACAGGGTACTTCTGTGTGCCTTCCTTCAATGGTCTTGATTTCATAGACATATTAACTTAGTTCTCTAACCTCTCCACAAACCCTTCATTGAACTGAGTACTTATTAAAAGATTAATTAATGTCTCTGCAAATGAATCACAACATTCTGTTGAAGGGTAATTTAGTCAGTTGCTTCAAAGAGCACAGCCTGAAAAAGCAAAGACTGACTAAGACGTAAAGAAATGACCGAATGAATTTAAGAGTTGATGCTTTGACAGTGCTTACTAAAAATACTGTTGGAAAATTTCCAGTTTCTATGCGTTCACCAGCTCTCATGAGATCCTGGCACACTGTTGAAGTTAACGTTTTGATTGGGCACACAGCATGTTCAATGATGGTTACTCACCTCGTACACGAAATGGAGAAGAAATTTTTGGACACAGAGCAGATGACACCTCCTTCTGTTTTGTAGTGTATTCTGGTGTCATTTTCTGTGAATGTGGTCAGGTAGAGTTGTTTTTGTTGTTGGGTTTTCTGTTTGTTTGTTTTCTCCCCCCCTCCTTTTTCTCCCCCTTTGTCTCTTTTGGTGGGGTGGGGGTGGGCTAAAGCCATAGGAAGAAAAATGTGATGTATGTGTCCAGTATGTACTATTTTGTTTTTGTTTTGCAAGAAGAGTTGAACTATTTTTGATAACAAGAGTAAATGGTGGAAAATGCTTCTTAAAAAAAAAAAAAAGATTAATTAATGTCTCTGAATGATTACAGACAGCTTATATCTGCAGAAGCCTTATGAGACTGAGAGAGCTGAAAAACAATTACTGGGTACTGTAGAGGTTTGACAAAACTTTGTGGGTTATGCACACTCATGTTTATTGCTGCATTACTCAAAATAGTGAAGTGATGAAAGCAGCCCAAATGCTTGTCAAAAATGAATGGATAATAACCCTGTAGTATATTCACACAATGGACTATTATGCAGCACTGAAAAACAATGAACTTGTAAATTATTACACATGGGGAGAGTCTGTAAGACATGACGATGAGTGAAATACTTTAGTCAAAAAAGGACAAATACAGCATAAGAATAGGATTGACATGGGGGTTGGGGGAGGACAGGAAGTGAGATCTTAGATAATGAACATGTACTGGAACAGGTGAAGGAAAGGACTATCTGAAAGGAATATATGATTAAGCATTTTATTTATATATATATAAATTAATTAACAATTTGGAACAAGAAGAGTATTACAAAGGGAACTGGGGGAGGAGTCTGGGAGATGGGGCAAGGAAAATGTGCACCAAGGAATGAATGAAAACCCAACCATTTTGTAAACTTTCCTTAAGATCACAATTAAAAACAAACCACACAAAAACCCTCACACAGAAAATCCCCAAAACTTTGTGGTTTAAAACAACAATTTGCTGTTTCTCAAAATACTGTAGGTTGACTGGACTTAGCTAGACTGCTATTTTGCTCCACATGGTAGAAGCTGAGATCACATATTTATCTAAGGGCTTGGCTGACCTAGAACATTCAAAATGGGCCATCATCCTCGTGGGCTCCTCTTCACATGGCCTCTCATCATCTGATCGGCTAAAAACCCTGCCCAAGTTCTTGACCCACAGATTGAAATAATAACTTGTTTTAAGTCACTGAATTTTGGGGTGACTTTGTTATGTTACAAAAAACCTTGCCTCTCTTCTCCCCTTCCAGTTTCCTTCCTACTACTTCCTCTTGGGAACTGTGTCTTAATATATCTCCTCCAGTGTCGTGTTTGCTGAAAATTCAGCTTTTAATTAAAGCTACCTTAACTGTTAAATTAACAGATTGTAGGAAAATATAGTGAAAAGAATTTCTTATCTTTTTAAAATGTTCATAACAGGGTCTACTGACATAAGTGGAAAAATGGCATCACTACTACTATACAGTTTAGGGTGACAAGGAGTATGTGAAGATTTTCTGTAGTATTTGTAGATATACTTACCAAACCACTCTGCAGTCTTTCTATAGTTTTCTTGTGTTCATCTACAGTTTTCTGTAATGCTTCCACAGTAAGATGAACACTGTTTAAAGTGTTGCCAATGGAAGCTACACTCTGAACAGAAATAGGGACAAAGGTCAGAATTTTTTTTTTAAATTTTTAAAAATTTGTTAATAGATTCATTGAGATTTAAATGATATTTAAGAAATTTCATATAATGAAAACCTATAACTTGGTAACCGTAGCATATTTACACTCCTGTGAAATCACTATACAATCAACAAATAAAAATCTCAACTCAACAACTCAACTTGTTGCCACTGATTTGGAACCAACTCATAGCTGACCCTCCAGTGGGTTTTCAGAGGCTGTAAATCACACAAGAGATTGTCCATCTTTTTCCCAAGGAACAGCCACTGGGTTTAAACTGCCTGCCTTTGGGTTAGCAGTGCAACTCCTTAACACAGTAAGCCACCAGAGATCCTTAGTAAACGTCTATCACTCCTAAAAGTTTCCTCATGCTCTTTCCCATTTCTAGGCAATAAGTAATCTACTATCATTATATAGCATTTTGTATTATGGAAAATTTTGTATAAACATAACTTAAAACTCAAACTCATTGCTACTGAGTGGAAAATAACTCATAGCTGACACTCCAGTGGGTTTTAAGAGGCTGTAAATCAAACAGGAGGCACCTGTTCACCTTTTTCTCCATGAGCCACTGGTGGACTTGAACTGTCAGAAAAGCTCCAGCTTGATTATTTGCATCCCAACTGTCTCTTCACTAGGCCATTAGAATGTACTTTTCTATGCAGGTGACTGATGGTAAAGAGCTATGCTGCTAACCCAGAGGCATGCAGTTCTAAATTTATCAGTTGTTCCACAGAGAAAGATGGGCAATTGCTTCTGAAAATTTGCTGGAGGATCAGCTATGAGTTGATTCTGACTTGATCACACAACAATTATTCTAAGATTCATTCATGTTAATTAGCAAGTTGCTGATTAGCATTCCAGTGAATATCAGAGTTGATGGACAACCTTAATAGGCTGATTTCAGTATCTGAGTAGTATAAACAGAGCTGCTAAGAACATTCATGTGCACGTCTTTATGTGAACATATTCTTTCACTTCTCTTCATCCCATGCCTTCTCATCATGACAATGTTAATTTTTTAGAAACCTGCCAAACTGTGTTCCAGAATGGTTGTATCATTTTACGTTCCAATCAGCAGTGTATGAGACATAGTTCCAGCTGTTCTATACCCTCATCAATAGTAACATGACAGTTTTTAAAATTTTAGTCATTCTAGTAAGACTGTAGTGGTATATCACTGTGGTTTTGATTTATAGTAAACATTGACCTAATGAGGCCAAGTTTTTAAATTATTTTAAATGCTTTCCAACTATGAATTACAGGTAGCTTATACTGCCAATCTATCTACTGATCTAGATATATGACAAGCAAATTTTACAATTTAAAGGACTTTTTCTAGAGGAAAGAAATACCTCTTTTCCTAAAGAAGACATGAATTTCTATAGCTTGGACCCACAGAAGGTTCTCCCATAGAATATTTTCCCACAGAATGCCTTTATCTATTAAGACATCCAGAACTAACATTGAGGATTGTTGTTGTATCAGGAGCAAAAGATTATTTTTGAGCAAAAATGGGTGTAGTAGGAACCATTTTTTTTTTTTGCACTGGGGAACCTAGCATTGGAAAGAGAAAGTTAATAAAAAAAAATCTGTCAGTGTTTGTTCTTTTTGGAAACTACAGAGTTAGAAATGGCCAATATTTGCTTACATTAGGCTTAAGGTGCCCAAGTGGTTTGGGAACTTGGAGATATGATTCAGAGTTTGTCTTTTTAAAAAGACTTGTACTCAGGGAATATCCAAAAGAATGCTACTCTTTAGTGGGTTTTAGCATTTCAGTTGTACAATTTTATAGTGTCACATTGATATTTCTAAGGAAGGTCATTTTTACTATACTAACATCTAAGAATCCAGAAGAACAAATGATGACATTTTTAAAAATGGGGAAAAAATTGAGTGAGATACCAGAAACCAGGTGTTTGGGATGGTCTACTACCTCAAAACTGAGTCATTTGTAATAAAAGCAGTGCCTGGCCTTAGAAATAGAGAGATTTGCAAAGAGATAGCACACTGTGTAAAAATCTCTAAGCTGGGATGCTATCTATGTAAGTACTGTTGTTACAAAAGCCAGAGGCATTCAAAGACACCTACTGTTAAGAGAATCCTCATGAGTTGGATGCATGAACCCAGCAGGGTGCAAAAAGATAGTAAGCTACTGTTGAAGGGTTGTTTTTTTAAAAAAAGAAGCAGCTGACAAAGCCATGTGAACTCTGGAATGAAACTCCGAAACTAGTACTCCCATTAACCACAAGTATGCTTGGCACATGCTAGAAAAAGCCCCACAGGTATTTACTAAATTAATGAATGCAAGAATAAACAAATTTCTTTTTAATGCAACTCTGTGTCTGCACTAAAAGCTACCATTTTCCCACTTGGCCTCTGGGAACAATGGCAAGAACAAATCAGTCTCATTAAAGGTGTTTCTACTTTTTTGTGTGTGTGTGTGTGACCTTACGTAAGTTCAACATCAGTTTTCAAATTAGTATACACACATTTACACATGAAATACCTGGCTCAATGCCAGGCTCGTAACAGAGACTAAGGTGCTAGCTCTCTGGCATAATGGTTACAGCAAGGGGACATCCTAATTCTTTAGAAGGCACCAGGCTTGGGCCTTCAAAGGGTTTTGAGATTACTCTGACCAATTCAGGGAGTTCTGGTCGCCAGGTAGGTAGAGCTGCACTGTCTACCCAAAGGCACTGGTTCAAATTCACCAGCTACTCTTTAAGAGAATAATGGGCCATTTCCTTTCCTGCAATTTACTACCTTTGCAAATCCCTGGAGGATCAGCCATAGGTCAGTTCTGACTCAATGGCACACAACATTACCAATTCAGATTCTAGGAAAATGAGAGCCCTGTGTTACTGTTGTTATGTGGTGGAGTCAGAACTCCCCCACAGCTGACCCTCCATCACATGGGAGGTCACCCACTTGGCCATCAAGTGCCCTGGAAAACTATTGATATATTAACAATTTCAGAGATGCCAACTGGATAAGGATGAGGGATCTCACAAAGTCACTGTCCCTAGCAGTGGCCACTGAAAATAATCAGACAACTTAGTGTCCCAGGCAAAAGCTTTAGCACCACCTTCCCAATGTTGTGCGCTCTTGAGTCAGAACTGACCCAGAGCTGACCCTTCCCAATGAGTTTCATCTGTCTGTCCATGGACTTCTCTGAAACAAAAGAGGAAGGAATAACTAGCAGGGTGAGTCCAGAGTCTGCCGCAGAAATGCGTGGGGAGCCCCACTTGTCAGGGTGCATGCACCTGGGCAAGGGCAACATCCTGGGCTTCTCAGGGTGCAGTCTGCCGGGCAATGCAGCTTTGTTAGCGAAGAGGTGCCACCAGCCCTGGGTGATCGGGTTGTCTGTGGGGAAAGGCTTGTGGATGCAGATCCCGTTGAGGCCCGACTGGTCTGCCAGCTTCTGCACCAGCGTCACATCTCTTCAGCTGACTTACAGTGGATGCTCTTCTCACGCACAGCCCCATTAAGGTATTCTGCCACCACTCTAGGAACGTTGCACCGCTTCATGTACATGTAGATGATGATCCCTGCGCTCCACTGGGCGAAGTCGGTAACTTCCCGTTCTATGAACTCCCCTGGCGCCATGGGATGAGGGCACATTGTGACTAAGGCTAAAGCTGAGACACTGAAGTTTCTGCACGCAGCAACCCAGGCCGTTGTGGAGGGCACTGGTCAGGAAGCAGCTAGAAGTGCCAGGCGCGGTCATGGCTACAGCTCGGTTGCCACACAGCAGGGTGACATGGGGGTGTGTGTGTTTCTATTTTTTTTAAACTTTCTAAGCAGATGACCAAAACTAGCAAACAAACTATGGAAACTGAGCACAGATAGTTGGTGTGGCTATCAAAGAGCAAATTTTGTTTTTGCTTTCCTTGTACTCTTGATTTCTTTGTAGTATACAATTCTAAGCTTATACTGCTTAGAATAAAATAAAGCATCACATGCTGACTTTTAAGTCAAATGTTCCTAATTTGATACTTCCACGCTTGAGATTCTCTTGCTCCCAAGTGCTTTCTTCCAATTACTGCCGAAGATCCTCCTGTTCCCATTAGGTACCTCCTCCTTCCATTCTAAGGGAGATCTGATGGCCTTGAGGATAATGAGTTGTACTTACAACCCAAAGGCAAGTAGTTCGAAACCACCAGTTGCTCTGAGGGAAAAAGACGGGCAATTTCCTCTTGTATAATTTATTGTCTCTGGAAACTGGAGAGTCAGCTGTAAATTGACAGCAAGGAGTTTCAGTTTTGTTTTTCTTCCTTTCTAGTGAGCCTTAGTGGTTAAAGGGCTAAACCAGTGATCAAAAAGTGTTAAACTGGTGACCAGAAAGTAGTCCCAACTCCACCAGCTGCTACATGGCAGAAAGATCTAATAGTCAGCTTCTGTAAAGGTTGTTATTGTTGCCATTAAGTGCCAACGAGTGGACTATGACTTAGCAATCCTCTGAACAACAGCTCTAAACCTTGCCTCTTCCTGTGCCATCCTCACTGTATCTGATATGCTCGAGCCCACTGTTACAGTCACTGTGTCAATCCATCTTGTTGAAGGTCTTCCCCTCTTTCTGTGACCCTCTACTCTTCCCAGCATGATTGATGTCTTTTTCCAAGGACTGGCCCTTCCTAACAACATGGCCAAAGTATGTGAGATGAAGTTTTACCTTCCTTTCCTCTCAAGAGCATACCTGTTACACTTCTTCCAGTACTGAAAACACTGTGGGGCAGTTCTGTTCTGACCTATAGGGTCATTATGAGTTAGATTCTACTCAGTAGCAGTGGGTTGTTTTGCTTTGGTTCTCCTTTTCTACTCCTATCCATTCTCCCAACTAGTTTTAAGGAGTAGTGCTCCTCTAGTTTGGTCCCTGCCTCTTGTCCTAGCCTTGAATCTGAGAGATTAAATAAACAGAAATTCTGAACTATTGTTTGCTAGGTCCTAGCAACTAGGGTATATAAGTAGGTGCAAATTTGAGGATATACATGTCTAAGGTCACAAAATTATTTTCCAAGTAATTTTAACAATTTACACTGCTGCCGGAAATGTTTCAAAGTTTCTTATCATTTCCTGAATTTTTAATTTTTCACATTTCCCCAGATAATTATTTTTTTCTAGGAAGGAAATTATGAAAAATAACAGTTTAAGAAGAAACCTAAAGTTCAATTAGTCTGTTTTCTGGGAAACATTATGAATGATGACTTGAAAAGAACTTGATGAAAAGCAAACATACCACATGTTAACATAAGACTCAAAATAGTATAATTCAGGTACTCACAAAATCAATAAAAAGGTGTAGACCTATATTACCTGTTGCTAAAATAATCTGTTGGGAATTAAAGTCCCAACTAACAAGTCCTGAACAAAGCTATTCTGTAATCTTTAGAAATACTAATAAATTCTACGTATTACTGCTTCTTTCAACAACTGATTTCAAATGTCAAGCTTTCAAAGGAAAATTTTAAGATACAGCAGTAAGTTAATCTCAACGCGTACTTACCTTCTGAAGTCCCTCTACAGTGGCAGGCAGGCTAATTAAGTCAGAAGCTGACTTCACATTGGCTTTGAGGTGGTTTATCGCAGATGTCAATAGAGTAATCTGAAAGGAAAAGAGTTACAAACAGTGGAACTAGAATTTGTACAGTGCATACTTCCTTCACAAACTCTATAGTTGATGATATCAAGGAACCTTGGGTTTTATGGCTTTCTGTGAACCAGATGTTATATCCTGTCAGCTCAGAAGAGAGGAACTATATGGCACTTTGGACAGACCTGAGATCTGGAAGGCAACAATAATACTCTTTCTTTCCTTGCTCAATTTAAACACTGGTACCAGAGAGAGAAGGGTAAGTATTATTCTTTTCCCTAGCCCTGGCAGCAAAAAGATCCAAAAATCTTAAATTACCCAAAAGATGCAGTGATTACAATGCAATCCTTCAACCACTGGACAGGAAGGAAGCTAATGATCAAAACCACTAAAAGATTTCATTTTGGTAACAAATAACACCTCAGTTATTTACTGAACTTTTGTTCCTGCCCAAGTGGGAACATATGTTATAAAGTAAAAGCCCATCATCACAAAATACAGTCTACAAGAGCTGTATCTTGACAACCTGAACAGTACTTTGAACTACTTGGGGATTTAGTTTTGGTTTAACAATGTGATTAATATTTCAAACTCAATAGCTCAACCAAAGCACTATTTTGTACCCTGAAGGGTCTCAATAAATACCATTGACTCACTGACTGATGCAATAAATGTATTAAAATAGGAACTGAATCAAAATAAAATGTGGTTTCTCTTCTGCTATTTAGGGGTAGAATTATAAATAGCTAGACTTGTAGTACTGAAAAATGGGGGAATATGTAGACTGTATATGCTTAGCATGTGGATGGAGAAACTAGATATAGCTGAAAAATAAAACAGAAAAATCCTTAAAAAACCCTCCCTCTTCTATACTTCAAAATACATGAAATGCATGATAATACAATATAGCAATGTGACTGAACAGAAATAATATAGTTCTCCTGGTTCTTTCATTTCTAATTTCCCTTGAATGAAGACTAGAAGGAACTTGTGTAATATCCAATTCCAAGCTGCAGAGGTCATCTTCTAACAAGGCTGGAAACACAACTATAAGTATTCTTGAAAAATTCTTAGTTATCATACACTGTCCTGTCCCAAATACTAGGATGAAGACACAGAATCTACCCACAGCATGGATATGTTTTGTTTTAATTACCATATATATTTTGAGTGGCTTCATAGACCTGAGTAACCACCAAAGTTTGACACTTGCTACAAAGCAAGCACTGTGGTCAGTGCCAAACACAAGAACAAACAAAACCAAAACCAAACAATAAAATATAACTGAATTAGCTTTGACTAAACAAACCTTCATTTGAACTGTTTTTGAGGCTGTAAATCTTTATAGGGGGAGCCTGCTTACTGAGTGTTTGGTGGGGAGGCTAGAGCATTCAAACCCGACCTTTTGGATAGCAACCCAATGTATTATGCACTATGGTGTAAGGACATAAAGTAGAACCTAAGGCTCTCTTTGGGGAAGAATCAATCTCTTCCAGTTAGCTGGTCAGGTGGCTGTCCTCCACATTTCTTGGCACAACTTTGTGAGCACATGCAGGGCAGCATCTGTTTGTAGAAATATGTCAGTTGGTATGATGTCAACTCCTGGAGCCTTGTTATTTTGCCAATTCTTTCAGAGCAACTTGAATTTCTTCCTTCATCACCACAGGCTCTTGCTCATACATATGTTGGTTCATGAAATTCTTCTGTGTCAGCCAATTTCTTCTGGTACAGTAACTCTGTACACTCCTTTCATCTTCTTTTAATGCTTCTTGGATCATTTAACAATCTGCCAAAAACATCCTTAAGTTATTGCTACTTGTGGCTTGAATTTGTTTTTCAATTCCTTCAGCTTAAGAAATACTGAGTTCAGCTCTTTAGATTTTCTGACTCCAGCTCTTTGCACATTTCATTATAATACCTTGCTTTGTCATCCTGAGCTGCCCTTTGAAATTTTCTGTTCAGCTCTTTAATGTCTTTTTTCCCTTTAGCTTTGGCTTCTAGGCATTCAAATATTCAGAATCTCATCTGACATCCAGGTTGGTCTTTTCTTCCTCTTCTGCCTTTGTTATGATCTTCTGCATTCTTCATGGACGATATTCTTGATATCCTCCACAGCCCATCTGGTCTTCGCTCATTGATGTTCAAGGCCTCAAACCTGTTCCTGAGGTCTTCTGAAATTCTAGTGGGATAGACTTAAGGTCAAATTTTGGTTCCTGTGAATTATATTTTCTCCACCTTCAGCCTAAACTTGCATATGAATAGTCTGGAGGAGGCTGATACTAGGGATATTATAGCTAATATTAGAGGGATCTTGGCAGAAAGCAGAGTACCAGATGAATGCCTATCTATGTGTCATTGACTATGCAAAGGCTTTTGACTGTGTGGATCAAAACAGACTATGGCTGACTCTGAGAAGAATGGGAATCCCAGAACATGTGATTGTGCTTATGTGAAACCTATACTTGAAACAAGAGGCAGTTGTCAGAACAGAGCAAGGAGACACTGCATGGTTCAAAATCAGAAAGAGTGTCCACCAGGGATGTATTCTGGCTCCACACCTTTTCAATCTGTATCTGTACTCTTGGGCTGTATGAGGAGGAATGTGTCATCAGAGGGAATTTCTCAACAACCTGCATTATGCGGATGACACAACCCTGCCTGCTGAAACCGAGGAGGACCTGAAGCGCTTGCTGCAGAAGGTCAAGGACTACAGCTTTCAATATGGATTGAAGTTCAACATCAAGAAAACAAAGATTTTTACCACTGGGCCAATTGGCAGCATCAATAAGGATGAAGAAACTGAGTCTATTGACAGCTTTAGTTTGCCTTGCTCCACAATCCACACTCTTGGTATGAGCAGCCAGGAAACCAAGAAACGAATTGCATTGAGAAAGTCAGCTCAGCTGTCAGGGACCTCTCCAGAGGGCTGAAGAGCAACAATGTGAGGCTAGAGACTAAGGTGTGCCTGATCCAGGCCATTGTCTTCACAATTATGTGCTATGTGTCAGAGAGCTGGACAATAACTAGGAATGATAGAAGGAGAACTGATGCCTTTGAGTTGTGGTGCTGGAGAAGAGTGTTGAATATACCGTGGACTGCTAGAAAAAAAAACAGTTTTGTCCTGGAGAGGGTGTAACGGGCTGCTCCTTGGAGGCAAGGATATTGAAGCTTCGTCTAACGTACTTTGTGCATGTTGCAAGGAGGGACCAGTCCTTAGAGAGGACATCATGTTTGGGAGGGTGGAGAGCCAGTGCAAAAGAGGAAGACCCTTGATGAGATGGATTGATTCAGTGTACATGATGTTATGAGGGGGCTATTCCTTGGATAAACACATAACACTAGGAAAGGTAGAAAGAAGTTCAGTGAAAGAGAGGATAACCCTCAACTAGGTGGATTGACACAGTAACCAACAACGAACTAAAACATATTGGAGATTGTGGGGATGGTGCAGGACAGAGCAAGGCTTTGATCTGTTGTTCACTGGGTCACTGTTAGTCCTAGTTGATTCTGTGGCACATAACAACAACAATGTGCTTAATAAGCCCTAACTTGTCAATGGTGATATTTATATGTTATTATGGAAGACAACTTTCTAGAAGAAAAATATTACATAGTAAGAAGTATTAGGAAGAAAATGAAAATAAGCTAACTTGATAAGAGTTACTGAGTAGCAATTTTGGATCAGTTAGTTTGAAGAAGTCTAAAAGGAAATGACATTTAAACTGAGATCTAATTGATAAGGAATTAACTGTATAAAGTCTAACTGAAGTACATTTTAGTGCAGAAGAAAATGCCAGAGCAAAAACCTCAATGCAGGAAAGAATTTGGCATATTTGAAAAACAGAAAGTCAGTGTGATACACAGAGACCAGGAGGAGAGGAAGGGGAAACTACAAACAAACAAACAAAAAAAAAAAAAAGGAAGAGAGCAAGCCAGTGAAGAGGGTGTTGTTGTTCTGTGCCATCAAGTCACCTGGGATTAGTGACCCTATGTACAACAGCTCTGAACCCTGCTCTATCCTGTGCTAACCTTACTGTCTCTAACACTTCTACCTCCATTCCCCTAGTCACTGGATCAGTCCATCTCATTGAGGGTCTTCCTCTCTTGCGCTGTCTTTCCACCCTCCCAAGTATGATTACCCTCTCCAAGGACAGGCCCTTTTTTTGCAACATGCCCAAAGTACGTCAGATGGACATTCAGAATCCTGGCCTCTAAAGGGCAGCCCGGTTTCACCCTCTTCAGGATGAAATCTGTTTGTTCTCCTAACAGTCCAAGGTATATACAATATAGTCTCCTCCAGTACCACAGCTCAAAGACATAATTTCTCCTTTCATCCCTAGTCATTGTCCAGTTTTCAGATGCACAGCACGTAGAAGATCATGGCCTGAATCAGGCGCACCTTAGTCTCCCAATGGATATAGTTGTTCTTTAGTACTCTGGAAAGGTCCCTTATAGCAGACTTTCCCAATGCAATTTGTCTTTTAATTTCCTGGTTGTTGGTGCCAAGAGTCTTGATTGTTGCCAAGCAAACTGAAGCTGTTAACAATCTCAATCTCTTCACCATTTATCATGATGCTGCCAATCAGCCCAGTGGTGATAATATGGCTAGAGATATATTTGAAGACTACTACCATGGACAGTCTATGGAAGCACGGAGGTCAATGAGAAGGTTACTTTTCAGGAAAGAGATTGTGATGGTTTAGACATGGTGATAGAAAATGTAGGTTTAAAATAGAGATAATATGATTTTTCTGAGGAAGTGGATGCAAGAGGTGAAGGACAGACAGAAATTAAGGAAACTCCGAGATATCTAACTTTAAGGAGTTTTCAATCAAGTTCAAAGAACTAAACTGGAAAAAAAAATATTGAATAGGATATGGAATAAAGTAGGGGGGGGAAGGATACAAGTACAAGCTAAGACAGACAGACTAAATTTAGGTAGGATTCAAATGAGATTCTAGGGTAGAAGGGTGAAATAAAAAAGTGGGTGAGAAATCTCAGCCCAAAGGTATATTCTCAGCAAACTATCAACCTCTAAAGTGCAGCAATTATATCATTCATTCAGGCCTTTAAAGTTTTCATGAGTAATAATATCAGGTTTGGAAAGTACATTAAAAAAAAACAAAAAACGCATCTGGATGCATTGTTCAGGAGTGTAAATGGGTGAAAGTTTGATTACCAAGCAGGAAGTGTCAACATTTGAAATGTTTATATCTTCTAAATTAGTAATTTTACTCCTAGAACTGTATCCTAAAGATTACTTATGTAATCTTCATGTGCATAAAGATGTATGTGCAAGAATATTTATTGTTTATTTGTCAGAGAAAAACACTAGAAACAACCTAGATGTTCATCATTAGGGGTGTAGATACAGTGAGTAAACAAAGCAAGTGGTAGTACACCTATTAAATGACCCTATTTATTTACACATACACCTACTCCTATAAATTAATCTATACTGAAAATTATTATAAATTTTTAAGTGGACAGAAAACAACTGGAAAGAGGCAGACCAGAATGCACTGACAGTGAGCACTTATGGGGATTAGAGAAAATAAGCATTGAGAGTGAGTGTATCTGTGTATATCAGAGGCAGGAGGTAGGAGAAAAGAGAGAGGAAGAAAGAGATGGATGTGGGGGACACATGGAAAGAGGGAGTTGAAACAAATGTTCAAAAAAGTGAACTGATGGGGTAGGTGGGTAAGGAGGAAAATGTGCAACAATGAATGAATGAAAATCCAACTTTTCTATAAACTTTTGTTAACATCATATATCAAATATATATGTTATATATAGAAAATGTTCATAGTAGCACTTTAAGTATTTTATTGTTTAAATTTTATACAGTGAGAATCTCTCTCTTACATTTTCATTCCCTCTCACTGCCGTTGGAAGCAGCTCATAGCAGATGGTCCAGTGGGTTTTTGGAAGTTGTGAAATCATGCAGGAGGAGATAATATTTCTCCCATGGAGATGTTGGTGGATTTGAACTAGCAGAGAGGCTCTGCCTTTCGGTTAGCAACACAACTCCCTAGGCAACACATTCAAGTACTGTGGAATTTTTCAAAAGACAAAAGATGAGAAAGAAATAACCAGTTAAGAAAAAGCTATCTTTTAACTTTAGGAAGGGTCTGATGGGTTTTCTTAAACGGCCCTTTCTTCCATATTCTCCACCAGGCATTCTAAGACTACCTTAACATGCTCAATTATAAAGTACTAGAAAATGATGAGGAAGTGCCACCAGGATGCTGCTTAGAAGCAAGGAAGTAAAATTTCATCTCACATACTTTAAGCATGATTTCAGGAGGTGCTACTTCTTGAAAAAAAAAAAATACATGCAGAAGGCCAGTGAAAAAGACAAAGACCCTCAATGAGATCAGCTAATACAGTGAATGCAGCAATGGTTGAGCATGACAGAGATCAAGATGAAGGCAAATCACAGGGCAAGATTTTGATCTTCTGTTTATGGGTCACTATGAGTCACAGAGGACTTGACAATATCTAGTAAGACCACAGGAACGGACCAAGGATCCTTAGTGGTGCAATGAGTTAAGCATTGTGCTAATTAAAAGCTCAGCAGCTTGCACCTATCCGTTGAGAAAGATAAGGCAAATGGTTCTGTAAAATTCCCAGCCTCAGAAATCTCATGGGGTAATTCTACTCTGTCCTCTCGGGTCAGAATCAACTCAAATGTCCTATTAAGTGGTTACCTGTTGCCTACCTGCCTACCTGAGCTAATAACAAACTCTTTTCTTTATGAAAACTATACTCTCAGGTACCACAATGTCCTGAGGCTATTGCAGAACTCACTGCTAATCAGACATATCTCAAAAATGGCTAACAGCACCAATAAGAAGCTGTCATTTTGCTCAAACCAGAAGAGAAGCTAAGTTAATGCAACCAGGACTAGATGAGATACTTACTATTCCTTACTCCTTCTTCCAATGCCCCACTTTAAGCCTAGGTGATCAGCTCCCTCAGTGGAAAATAGTATACTCTGGAGAGTTGACCATTAACTGTCCAATTACCAAATATCACTTAGGCCATCTTACTTGCTTATAAAATCTGGATCAACAGTGGTCACTATCACAGAGCTATATTTTCACAGATTGAAAAGTCAGATTTTATCTGTCAGTATTCTTCTCTTCGGTAGTGTATTGCCAAAATATATGGAAAACTAGTACAAGAACTGGAATGGAGTGACAAGGGGCATCCTCTCACTATTGGTCACTGCTCTAGCTTCTAACTGACAAATTCTAAAATATCACATAAAGATTAGGACATTGCAGACTTATCTCTAAAGGCCACTTTTCAATTCAAAGATTCTAAACAGTTGAATTAAACAGACACCAATAAGGAAAGAAAAAAAAAAATCCTAATTCTAGCCAAAAGATGAGTCATGACTTTTGAGGATATGACTTTTCATTAGCAAAATTAAAAATAGCTACTACAGACCAATTGCTTATGACATCATTTTGTATTATAAAGTCTGAAACAGTGCTTTTTGCTTTGAGGTTGAAATGAAGTGCTCTTTAAACAGAAAGGAAAAAGTTGTTAAAACAATCATCAATGACAAATAACTGAGACTTAGAGGGTACCTGGCATCACATCATGTCAACATGTATCTAGGCATTAAAAGCCCACTGAATCATATAGGGAATACATAGATGGGAGGTAGAATGGAAAACCGGACAGAGCCTAGACTCCGAAGACTTGAATATTTCAACATTAGCACTGCTACAGTGTTAGTAGTGACTGTGGGCAAATCACCTAACTTCTTTCAGTCCAAGTTTTCTTATCTGTAAAATGGATATGCCATCTCTTACTTCACTCAATTCATTACTGTACAGCTGGAACTGATTAATAGTTGACCCTTCAGTGAGCTTGAAGAGGCTGTAAATCTCATCAGAGGAGACTGCCTGCCATCTTCCTCCTGTGGAGCAGCTGGTGGGTTCAAACCATTTGCCTTTGGGTTGAGAGCACAATTCTCTAACTACTAGGCCACCAGAGCTCACTTTTCACAGAGTTATAAAAATGACTAAGGGAAATTACATAAAGAATCTAACTGTACCTTATACAGAGAAGTAATTTAATGAACAGCAGGTTACATCTTCAAAGCTACCACAAACATGATTCTTATCAATATATGTAAGGCTCAGAGTTCAATGTTCAACCTTCTAGTATAATTATATGTATGCAAAAATAACTATCATATATTGTATTTTCAAGTAAGACAGAAATACAACAAGTACCATAGGTCACTCAAGCTCCTTCTTGATATGGCTCTCACTGACTTATCATCTCTAGCTCCTTTCCAAATTGTAGCTATAATGAACACACTATATTTTCATCTCTCTGTGTTTTTGTAAATAGTACTATTTTGACCTTTTCGTCTATAGAATCTACTCCTGTTTGCCTTTCAGGACTCTGTGCCAGCCAGTCTGGATTAAGTACATCCTAATAAATGTTTTCACAGTACACATTTGAACTTGTTTCCTATTGTATAAAACCATGTTCTGTTTTACAGTGGGTGTTCTTTTTTTTTATCTCCTCTATTTGACTATAAGAACCTTGAGGACAAGGATCACAACTTTTTTGGTTTTGAATCCAAGTTGTATCTATAAAAATGTATCTTTGTTGAATTCATGGTATCTAAGAAGGAGGTTGTTGATAAGTCTTCCTCTGATCCTGATTATTCATTATAGAGTTCAGCTTTTTGAATGATTTACTCAGGATACAGACTGAATAGGTATGGAGAAAAGATAAAAATTCTCTGAGTATCACTATTGAGGAGCAATGATGTCAGTTTGAAGACTAAGGTACACCTGATTATGGCCATGTGCTTTTCAATCACTTGCTTTGCATCCGAGAGCTAGACAATGAGTAAAGATGATAGAAAAATCATCAATGCCTTTGAGTTATAGTACTGGGAAAAAGTACTGAATATACCATGGACTGCCAAAAGAACAAACAAATATGTCTTGGAAAAAGTGCAGCCAGAACGCTCCTTGCAGACAAGGATGGCAAAACTTTGTCTCACATACTTTGGGTATGTTACTGTTATCATTAGGTGCTTTCAAGTTGAGTATGAACCATACTGACCCTATGAATAACAGATCTGAACCCTGTACTATCCTCACGATTTCTGACACACTGAGTCCACTGCAGCAGTTATTTTGTCAATCAGCATCTGACTGAGGATCTTCCTCTCTTTCACAGATCCTCCACCTTTCCAATCATGATGTCCCTCCCTCTCCAAGGAATAGCCTAGAAATATGCCCAAAGTATGTGAAACGAAGCATTATCATCTTTGCTTCCAAGAAGCACTCTGGTTGTACTTTCTCCAAGACATATGTTTGTTCTTTTGGCCACGCATGGGATATTCAGTACTCTTCTCCAAAACCATAGTGCAAATGCATCAATTCTTCTGTCATCCTTATTCACTGTCCAGCTGTCAGATACATAGCAAGAGACTAAAAAGACTGTGGCATGAAGCAGGCGCACCTCAATTCTCATAGTAACATTATTGCTCCTCTATAACTGAAGAGGTTCCTGACTGCAAACTTTCCCAATGCAATACGTCTCCTGATCGCCGGACTGCTGGTACCAAGGGTGTTTTTGACCCAAGTAAGATGAAGTTGTTGACTGCTTCAATCTTTTTTCCATCTATCATGATGTTGTCTATTGGTAAAAATTTAGTTTCTTGATGTTGAGATGCAATTAACATTGAAGGCTATATTACGTTGCTAGGAGAGGTTATTCCTTAGAAAGGGAGGGAGACCTTCAATGAATTGAACTGTCATAGTGACTGCAGCAATGAACTCAGTATTTCAGAGATGATGAGGATGGCACGGGATAGGAGAGGGTATAGATCTGTTGTTCATAAGGTTGCTACGAATTGTACTCGTCTTGTTGGCACCTAACAACAACAACAAAGGGGAAGATTCCATATAATATTGAGAAGAAATAGACACAGAAATCAATGGTTTCATGAATAAAATGGAAAAGTAAATGATATTTCAATGCTTAAAAACTTTCAAGGTAAAAAACAACAACAAAATGGAAAAAAAAAAACCCAAAAAAACTTTCAAGGCAAAATCAGATTTTAACCCTTTAAATAGATGTCTTTTCCTTTCAGGGGGTGTTAACTTAAATACATAGTGTGATAAGGGCAATTCTTGTCAAGCCATGATAAGCTTTTTTTATTTGCCACTAAAAGCATCTTAATTGACATAGCTGTCCTTGGATTTATAAACATGGTTAATATTAATTTTACTTTCATTCCTACTTTAGGGCAAAAGCCTTACTTGAACTGCCCATCAAGAAATGAGTAACATTAATTTTAGAAATTGGCATGAAATAGCAACATAAATAATTTTAGAAAACCACTTGGAGGGTAATAAGCTTCCTTTGAAAACAATTATAAAGCTCTATTTCATCACTATTTGTCATCATGGGAGGCTACAGAAAACTCGTTTGCATTAACTTAGTTTCAACAGTCCTTTTGGAATGTCCACTGAAGCTAATTAAAACATTTTCAGGGCGAGCTCTGGAGGCCTAGTGGCAGGAAACTGCACTGCAATCCCCGAGGTGCACAGTTCAAATCCACCAGATGCTCTGCTGAAGAAGAAGGAACAATCACCTCCTGTACCAGTCAGATCCAATTTGACGGTACACACATAAAAAAAGAATAAATAAATAAATAAAAATTATTAAAAAAAACAAAAACAAAACCAAAACATTTTCAGTTAGCCTTCCCCAGTTTCAGATATGAAGGCCTAGCACTGAAGGAAACATTTCTGCATTCTTGTTTTCGTAAGCACTTCTTGCAACAAAGATAACAGTCAGATTAAAAAAACCAACTTATTAATTTGTTCCTAGATTCAACCAACTTATTAATTTGTTCCTAGATTCCTGATTAAAAAGAACTCAGAATCTAATATATGCACTAAAGATTCGAAAATCTTTGACTCTCTGCATATGTCCATCCACAAAGAAAGAAACAGCTCATATGCTTTGTGAATGCAAACAGTGCCACAGTATTTTGGAAAAGTAGGGGTGAATGCCTGTTTTCTTCCAAATTTTAAAGGCATGGCTACAAGTAAATTCTATGGGAGTTCTGGTGGCCTAGAGGGAAAAAGCTGTGCTGCTATCCCAAAGGTATGCAGTTTGAGGCCACCAGCGGAAAAAGGATGGGCAATTTCCTCTCATGTGATTAACTGCCTCTGAAAACCCTGCTGGAGGGTCAGCTATGGGTCGGTTCAGACTCTACAGTACACAACAACAACAGTAAATGCTAAGTGCTAAAGCCCATCAATTATTTTCCATCAATAGTTCTTAAAAAACACAAAAGAAAATATTTTAAAGCATCTTTAAAGATTAAGGGTAAGTTATGGCTTTTAGAAATTTTTTATTTCAGTTGTACATTAATTTGGCAGGTAAAGATGTAAAACATTTCTTATTGTAGGTTTTAGGTGAATATTTGAAAGCAATTACCCCATACCATTCATCGATCACTGGGCTTCAGAGCTAAACTACCTCTCATCCTCACACTACTGCCAAAAGATGGGTACAGAAATATTTTGCAAGCACTTTCATTTAGCAGTGCTCCCTTTCACCAGGTGACTGAACTGTGTAATATGCTCTTAGCACCAAGAAGAATGACAAGGCTATTTTTAGGTACTTTGCAAATGTACTATGCATATGGTTTCTCTCTTTACTTGAATTGATTCCTGCCCTCCTCCCACCCATTATTTAGCACATGCCTTAAATAAGTGAAAACTGAGAACAGGGATTAAAGTTACTGGGTGGCAACTAATAGCACTACAAACATAGGAAATAATCAACAGGGAACTCTAGTGGTGAAGTCCACAGGGAACTGTGCTGCTAAACCAAAGGTAGTGCCTTTCTTACGGTTTGAATTCACCAGTGGTTCTGTGGGAGAATGATGCACATTCTTCTCCTGTGAGATTTACGAACAGCCTCTCTTCTGTTGCAGAGTTCTTTCAGAATCAAAGTTATGGACAATTTAGAGACTAAAAAAGTTTCTACATTAGATTTGTTCGCCTGGATAAAGAAACTCTGTTTCTGTGTGGAAAGGATTAACATTTTAATTGTTTAGTAAATATATACTATTGTGTTGGGATATTACATAGGACATTTTTTTCACATATTCGTGTAAAAAAAGAAAACACTCTGAAATGAGTCCTCTACATCTAGAAAATAATACCAAAACAAACAAAACCAACACTAAATATTTAAGGGCGTTCTGGTGGCCTAGTGGCAAGAAGCTGAGCTGCAATCCTAAAGGCACACAGTTCAAATCCACCAGATGCTCTGCTACAGAAGGAAGGGCAATCTCCCCTTACGGCAGTCGGATCTGATTCGATGGTACATACCAACAAGAAAAAAAAAAAACAACAACAAAACTAAAAAAAACACCCACAAACCCCTAAATATTTATGGCTTACAAAGAAATATCATACTTTTACTACCTGCTTATTAATTTCTGTGATGTTTATCCAGACTTTGCTCAAGCCCAGCTCTCCAGATTCAATCTTCTCAAGCTGTTTTTGTTTGTCGAGTAGTTCTTCATTAATTTTAGGAATTTCTTGGAATGAACTTTTCTGATTAGATTCCACTAAAAGTAAGAACATGAACAATCATAGTCACAAACTTTCTTCATAGCATCAAGATAAAAGACAAAACAAAACAAAAATTACTTCAGAGCAGAAAGAAGGATTAATAAAAGCTACTTTGGGGGGGATACTAATTTATATATTATTGTATCATCTCTTATTTAAGCAAGTATTTTCTTTTAAAACAAAAGCTCCATTTTAACTGAGGCTATTTTACTACGAGGAGGGCTGGGGCACAGTAATTGAGTGGCTGGTTGCTAACTAAAAGATCAGGGGTCAAACCTATCAGCTGCTCCTTGGTAGCATGATGTGGCAGTTAGTTTCCATAAAATTAACAGCCTCCGAAACCCTACGGGGCAGTTTATGTAATCTACAGAATCACTATGAGTTAAAACTGACTAAATAGTGGTGGGTTTTTAGTTTGATATTTCATTACTAAGGAGCCCTGGTGGTGCAGTGGTTAAACATTCAGCTGTTAACCAAAAGGTATGAGGTTCAAACCCACCAATTCCTCTGTGTGAGAAAGATGTGGCAATTTGTTTCTGTAAATCTCACAGTCTTGGAAATCTTACAGGGCAGTTCTAATCTGTCCTTTTTGGTCACTATGAGTTGGAATCAACTGGATGGAAATGTTTTTATAACCTTTTTTTTTTAAATTTCACTACTGTAACTCTGGTTAAAGTTCATCAAAAGTTAATACCAAAGAACATGGTCAGAATAAACTGGATTTGAATATAAATTCTCTAACATATTAGCTATAATCCTGAGCAAATTACTTAAAATCTTTGAGTTTAGTTTCTACAATAGTAATATAGAAATAAAATGTACCTCATAAGGTTTTTAGAATGAAGTGAGAGATAGCACATAACACAGTTAATTAAGTATACAATAAATGAAAAACACTGATAAGCTCAATTAAGGGACTTTTTGATTAGTCAGTGAAGACTTATGGTTTAAATATTTGACAGCTTGAAAACAGTATCCTTTTCTCTTAAGAACATTTTTCCTTTTCATGAAAAACATTAACAATAGCTGAGGTTAAAATCAAACTCATTGTTTAAAAGCCAAAGACTGATTAGTTATAACTAAAAATGAGAAAGCAGAAACTGGCATGAAGGACTAGTATAAAATGATTCATTAAAATCTAAGTTCTAAAACTTTGTTTCTGAATAGTCAGCATTTAGAATACACTTGGCACATTGTAGGCACTCAATAAATATTTACTGACTGAATAAATCTGACCTTTGCTTACCTCTGAACCACATTTTTCACCACTCTATCTCTTCAATGTCCTTTTGTGCCAAGCTGATTCGAACATTCCAAGCTCTTTAAACCACAATGACCCTGCACAAGCTATTTTTCTGCCTGGATGCCCTTGCCCTGTCCCTTCTTCATTTCTATTACAGTAGTCTAGTTAATTCCTTTCAGGTTTTGACTCAAACAGCTACACCTCTACCTTGGACCAAGAGGGCCTCACAACTCTGAATTCTAAACCTTTTGCCATCATGTTGATTCTGACTCATAACTACCCCGTAAGGATAAAGTGGAACTGTTTCACAGGATTTACCAGGCTATCATCTTTATAGAAGCAGACTGTCACATCCTTTTCCAGGTTCGGCTAGCGAATTCAAACTCCTGACTTTTTGGTTAGAAGAGAATTTAAAAACTGAGTTACCAGGACTCCATATTCTATCAGGCATTTAATACCCTGTGCTGTAAATTCTTGACTCGGCTCTCTCTCCTGACAGTGAACTGTTTGAGGACAAAATTAAGTCTTTACTTGTTGTTGTATTCTCAGTGCCCAGTACAGTGCCAAGAACACAAAAGCATTCACATACTTTCCAGCAAAATAACAACAGGGTGTGAAATGGAATTATTATTACTGCTATTTAAGAAAATAAAAAAAAATAAAATTACGCTAGCAGCAGCAAAAATAACATTGTAGGTGATGGTGCTAATAAATAAAAAAATACCATTGCTTTAATAAAATCTATTATAAAAACTTCAGAATTATAAAAACAAATTAAAATTTTTTCATTAATTTCCTAATAATAGACATCAAAAGACTTATTTAAAAATAAGAGACCTCCCTAAGAGCTTTTAAAGGTGCTCTGGAAGAACAAGGTGTCACATGTTACAGTAACTGAAACATCATAGGTTTGAAGCCATCAACTAATTCACCAGCTGCTCTTTGGAAGAAAAATGGGAAGTCTTCTCTCACAAATATTTGCAGCCTTGAAAGCTCAATGGAAGGTGCTATGAATTGGAACTGACTAGGCGGCAGTGAATTTTGGAAATGTTTTTAATGTATCACTTGATTTATAAATGCAGGAACACATTTCATAAAGTAAGAACAGTTTCTTAACAAGCCTAAAATAATGCAGCACTTAGTCTTCTGAGTTTCTTAAACATTTTTAGTTAACGATATTAAAAAACTTCATCCTGCTGTTGTTAGGTGGTCAAATATCCCATGAGAGGAGGGGAAATCTCATTCCTTCTTGTAATCTATACCAATTAAGCAGAAGAAAGGAAGGAAATAAAACAAACATAAATAACTCAGGTATGGTTATTAACTAATAAATATATAAAGCCAACAAGCTGTGAAGGTACTATGGATACTAAGGATTGTGGGACTCAACAAGGGACCACAATCATCTGATGTTGGTGCTTTTTAGGAGACAAGTCAGGAAGAGAAATTTTTATTACATAAATAGGAGGAAGTGGGGCAAACAATTTATGATTACTAACTCATGCTCTCTCAGCAAGGAAAGCAACTCATTTAAAATTTAGTATGTTAATACTAAACACAGCTAGTTTTTTTCTGATGTTTGAGATCAGGAAATGGAGATTTCAGCATATACCCTTTTTGACAGAATACATAAATGCCATAGAAACATTTCCTAACCTTTTAGAGTTCACAATGAATATTAATGTAATTATTATTCATCAACTTGTTACTAAGCTATCACTATGTGCCCAGTCTTGCACGACTACTACTCATTGCTGTTGGATCATAACTGACTTATAACTAACCTTCCAGTGGATTACAGAAGTTATAAATTGCATGGGAGGAGACTGCTTTGTTTCCACAGAGCAACTGTGAGATTAAAAATACCTGCCTTGGGTTGGCAGTGCAACTTCTTACTCATTAGGAGACCAGAGCCTCTTAGCTTTGCACTGATGTTGTTGCTAGTTACCATCAAGTTGGAAGCGACTCATAGCTGACCCTTCAGCAGCTTTTCAGGGGCAGTAAACTGCATGGGAGGATATGGCCCATGTTTCTCCCACGGAGCAGCTGGTAGATTTCAACCAAGCACTTTTGGGTTGGCAGAACAACTCTTTACCACTAGGCCCCCAGAACTCCTTAGCCTTACAGTAGGCACTAGGATATTAAAGCAACCTCAAAGGTCTCTAATAGAGCATGAGATGTGGCCATACAACTATTACACAGTGTGATAGATTTATGATAAAGAATGACCAAAATGCTCCAGTAGAACAAATACATACACACACACACATAGGTATTTTTTTTTAAGGGGAAAATGGTGACTCAAAGATTAAGTGACTTGTTTCAAGTTTGATAGCTAGTAATGAGCAACCCAGGATTTTGCTCATAGGATGTGTCTTCTATCTAGCATACTATAGCTGTCATAGGTAAATGCATTCTATTGCCTTCATTAGTACAAGAATATTTTTAATGACCAAATTTCATCTTTTATTTTTGCACCAATCTGTTGTCATTCATTAAATTATTATCTGCACAACCAGAAAAGGAGATGCTTGACTTACTAGCATTTTCCCTTCTCTTTGAAATTTTTTCCCTCTTTCCCTACAGTTTTATGAATTATAGATAACTTGATAGCACCTAAAAACAAAATGTTTCATAGTTGAGTGACAGAGGTAGTGTTGAGACAAATATCTTCCTTAAAATAACACCAAGTTCTTTTGAAATACTTGGTTCTAGAAAAGAATATTGAGCTAAAAGTCTTAATACCTTTGGTTTAAAAATCAAGGAAAAATACCTATAGCCTATTTGCTTTGCTTTCTAGGTTAAATATCTAAGTAACCTTCTCATAAGTGTCTTGGAAAATTTACTGAGAATAAACAAGTCTGAAATTATCAAAAAAAGAGTAAAGTCAGACAAGTAAGCAATACCGAGTAAGTAACTTCTACGGTCCTCTCAAAAAAGAAAGGAAAATATAAAATACATTTAATTTAAAGTAGATGCATAATTTAAAGAAAGATCATTAAGCTTAATAGAGTCGGATCAGTACAAAACACTTTGGAGCAAGTGGCCCACAATGGTTCCGATTATGGTCTCTGTTCCAGACTCATCCCCTTTCCTCCATCAGGAAGAAACCCTACTTATAAACATTCCAGGTGTTGGCATTTCTATTATAGCAACCAAAGCCAACAAAGTAGCTAAACTGACACTTCCAAATATGATTCGTTCAGCTGGGTGACCGACAGGGTCAGAGTCTTAAGGAAATAAGGCTCAGGGATAGAAGGCTGGTCTCATGGGCCAGGTGTTTCTCCTGAAAATAATGTTTCTAGGTATTTGTATTAATAGCTGCTCAATAAATATTTGTTGACTGAGTGTAACATCTATTACATTTTAAATATGAATTTATAAACAAAGATATTCTTGCAAAGTTCAGCAAAGTTTTCCATAAACACAAACACAGAACAGTAACAGAAAAGTACCCCTGGAGGGCAGAATTTTGTGATGTTTTGAAATTTATGAATAATAGCTATATGTGATAAAAACAAGCTATACCATAAGCTCAAGAGGCCCAACTAATAACAAAGAAATGATGGTATGAACAGGTGTCTTCAATGATTATTTATAAATGAAATAGCGTTTCTGAGAACCTCATTCCCAACTTATGGTCACAACTTACATTACAAAGAAAACACTGGCCTTAAATACATTGTGCAGTGCTGCTAAGGACAAACATCAAAGAGGATAAAACCTAGAATACAAATATTATGCTTTTTCATTCTGTATTCTGATTCAAGCAGTGGATAGAATATAGAGGTCAGGATGATTCTGTTTGAGAATTATCTCTTTTTCATTCCTACCCACTGACTCAGTAGCTCAGAAAAGAAAACTAAAGTTAGTATTTCAACATTTTTTTCCAAGCAACACCACTGGCAATGTGATTAATACATTAGCTGAGGATGAAATGTACCTACTTAGGTTCAGAACTTGAATAACTGCAGTTAGTAAAGAAATTGGGGTAAAGGGAAAAATGGATGCTATGAGGGTTCCTGTGATTAAGTTGAAACTGGTTTCTTAACATAAAATTAATCTCTAAAATTCAGAATCTCTAAAATTTAGAATCAAATGTCTCAGTGTTGCGAAAGGAAGATGTTTAGATTAAACCTGGTTGAAGCTCCTAAGCAAACAGACCTATGGGGGGGAGTATTACATGGGAGGACATTGCCCCCTTTTCTCCTAATGGATTTGAATCACCTGCCTTTGAGTTCCAGAGCAACTCCTTTCCCATTAGGCTATTAGAGCTTCCTGATTGAAGATTCTAGGCAAAGAAATCTTTCAGGAAAAAGTAGATTGGATGGTAAAATATAATTTGAAATATGTGGAAAAAAAAGAAGAGCCCATTAAACTTTGAAACTCTTCATGGTACAAATATTTCTGCCACTTGTACACTATTAGGCAAGTACTATGAGCATTACTATAAGCCATTCATTAATATGTAATTTAATTTAAAGAATCACAAATATTTTGTGAAACTTTAAAATGGTAATACTTACTAATGGTATCTAAAGTTCTTTTTTCCTTGAAACCACAAATATAAGCACAGCTAAAGATAGCTGGGGGAGCTCTGGTGGACTAGTGGTAAGAAGCTATGGCTGCAATCCCAAAGGTACATGGTTCTAATCCACCAGCTGGTCCACAGAAGGATGGGCAAGCTTCTCCTGTCAGATTCCAACTTAAAGGCATACAACAAGAAGGATAGCAGAGAAATCTCATCTTCCTTTAAACTTAAAACCGATACTCAGAAAACCTCTATTTTTAAACCCTCTTACTGAATGTTCTTAGATTATTGATCCAAGTTGGTATCAAAGAGATCTGTGGGCACTTTAAAAGAGTTTGTAGGCCTACAAAGTCATTGGGAATAGTGATTTGTAACTTGGCACAACCTAAGCATTTCACAAAGCTTCCTCTTCTTTATCATTAACCATTCCTATGTGTTCCTATACTGACTGTTTATCTTAAGGAGAAAAATATTTTGACAAGCATGCCCATGAGTCCAGTGTTGCCACTGTCAACTTTATATATGGGAAAGCCACAAGTGGTGGTAAGCAAGCTTTGGACTCCTAGACCACAGCTCTCCTTTGCTGCACTCTCCACTCTAATCTCAACGCCATGATTTCAGACTTGATTTATCTTGTGGTATATAAACATTATTTTTTGTTTGTGGGTTTAAAAACAAATAATTGTTACAGCCTTAAAATTGGTAGCTAAGAAAATGTATAGGCAAAATGTTTAATGTAGCATGGTCTATTGTGTCCTAAAATAAAAAAAAGATTCTAAGACATTATGAAGAGTAGTCACTTACTTGTTCTAAATTTTTCCTTGAGGGCATCTAGATCTTCCTTGAGAGCAATTTGCATCCACACCAAGCCAACACAGGCCACAACACAGGCAGCAAGGATGACAAAAGCACAGAGGGGATAACAGATCTTGCAGCATCGTAAATAGTCTCCCCTGGTTGTAAGAGCAAAGTCAATCATGAGTACAAACGTGATAATGAGCACAGCTTTATTAGCAAGAGTACACACGTGCTGCCATGCAGTCATCTTCATTAACCTTACCCATGGACATAAGGTACATAACTAACGCACTTAAGCCTGCACAGCAGAGTGAAAACAATGAAACAGTATGATCTATGAAGGATTTATCTACTGGGAATAAAGGTTTCAAATGTTACATGAAATAGAAGGTGTTGCTGTGAGCCAGAGGACACACCTCAGGGCCCTGCAGCTTATGGCCATCATCAATTCAGGAGAGAGGTTTTGGGAGATAATCTGTGATCAAAAAAATAGAGACCAGTGCTTCTCTGTACTGTAATTTACTTATCAACTTTACTTTCAAACTTGCCCTCCATTATTCCAATGGATTCTGCCTCAGTTACTGAAACTTCGTAAACTTTTGAGCAAGTTTTACTACAAAAGGAATGAAAGAAATAAGATCTTTTGCGTTAAGTGGACACCTGGTACGCTCTAGTTTATTGGTTCAGAAGGAAACACAGAAAGGCGTGAGATTCCACATCACACTTTAACCAGCACTTGGATTCTGAACCAATTAAGCAAGGTGACTTCCAGGATAAGGATTCATTAGACTCTCACATTCCAAATCCAGGATGGTCCTTAAACCACCTAATTGGACAGAACTACTTAAGAGTGCATTTTTTGTAACAGAACAAAAGGGCACAGACACCCTAAACAAATTCCTTCTAGGATTTAAGTGACCCAATGCTCGGTGTGAAATTTGCTATGATCTCAGCACAATCCTTTTTTCTTTTAGCATACTTCCTGAGAGAGCCCTAAGAGTACCTTCAGTTTACCCTTTAGCCTTTCCCTACTCTGAGCTCCAATTCCCAATGTCTTCCTGTTCACTACCACTTGATTTGTTCAGTGGCCACTCATGGGGGGTGGGGGGGAAAGCTTTTTCTTTTTGTCTCCACCCTCCATGTACTCTCAAAGCTCATACTTCTTATATCATGTCCTGCATCGTATTTCCCCATCACCAAGATTTAGATTCATTAGGATTACAATGAATAAATAAGTAATATGCAGTCTGAAGACCCTGTCTCTACTACATTCCCTGCCCCCTCAATTTTAGAGGCTTAATACACAAAGCTCCCTTGCCCCTATATCCCTATTCTTAGCATGTCTTTTATTTCCATCTTTGCTTCCCTGTGTTCTTAGCACGTCCTTTACATCCATATTTCCATCCTGGATTCCAAGTTCTTTTCACGCTTACAGATTCCCAAACTGTCCTTCATTTAGGATCTGGACTTGTCTTCTGCTTAACACTTTTTATCTCTTTGCTTTCCAAGATCTATATCCTTTATTCTTCCCTTAAATGTGCCCCTTACAAAGGCATATCTTTTTCCCCATTCCACCTCTCAGAATTTCATCACTCACTTGGCGAAGCGAGAGCGATTCCCAATTAAATCGAATTCTTCCTCGGAGCTGGACTCTGAGTCTGAGTCAGGTGGCTCAGTGCGAAGCAGACGGTGGCCTGAGCCTTTCTTGGCCTTCTTTCTCCTGCTGTCCCCAGCCAAGCCAATCAATGCATTAAGCTCTTTGCGTTTCTTCATCTTCTTGTGTGGGGTGAGTGCAGCACCCGTTCCTGGGCTGCCAGGTTCGTACCCGACGCCCAGGTCTCTGGGTGCCTTGGAGCTGCCTTCCAGGGTGAGGAATTCTGGGCTGGAGCCCCCCTCCCCCAAGTCACTCCCACCCAGGGGTGGGACTGACTAGGTTTACTAGGGACAAGAGATTAGAGCTCAGAGAGGAGTGGAACTCTACTGGTTTGGAGAAGTGTCATAGAGGTAGCCAGCGAGCTGGTGATCCAAATTGTAAGGCTCTGGATCGGTTAGATAAAAGGCTGGAAAGAAACCAACTTTTTATCTCCCAAGCGGGGGTGGGGGGAGAGGAAGAAGTAAAATCAAGAATGATTTTTAACCCTGATCAAGTAGGTTCTATTTCTAAGGGTGCTCTAGGAGCTGGGGAACGGCACACTGGTGTTCTGGATCTTTAGGGCAGGACTTCCAAAGGCAGGGTGGGGTGAGGGTGCAGAGCGAGCAAAACAAAACTCGTTTTTGAAGGGGAAAAGAGGGGAGTGCTGAGCTAGACAGTAGGGACACGCAGGCCCCTCTCGTGGCTGGACAAGGAGCAGCAGGATGGAGCTCCTAACTACTGCCACCCGGACACAGTCCTCGGCGCCAAGAAAGTGCCCGGGCCAGGAAGTCCAGGTCTGGGATGATCACTGCTCTCCAGCCACTGTCCTGAGTTTGAAGGAAGCCCGTGTCAAGAAGACTCAAAACCCCAGCTCGAGGGCTCGGTCTGAGAGGAGCCAGTCCCGCGCCGGAGGAGACCCAGTCTGGGTGCTCGGGCCTGGGGGGTGGGGGTCGCAGTGCTGAAGGGTGTCTCCGGGGCTCACCCCACCTGAAGCGGTCCTGCCCCGAGTTTGAGGTATTCCGGCACGGGTAACTCTCGGCAACTCACACGTGCCGGCCCCACTTCAGCTGTGACTCCAGCCCCCAGCCCGGCTCAGGCCGAGGCTGTTCCCGACGCGCAGGTGGCGGCAGCGGCGAACTCGCGCTCCAGAGCCGGGCCATCACTCCAGCCCCAGATTACTTCCCCTTTGGCAGCAGCCGCCAGCGCCGCCTGCCAGTAAGGCGCGCCTCCATTGGTCTGCCGCCTGGGTGACGTCACTCACGGGGACGCGAGTGATAGCAAGGAGGCGGGGCCTTAAAGGGGCCCTGGCTTTGGAGAGGTGTGAGGCTCGCCTGCTGGTTAAAGGTAGCCCCTCCTTGGGAGGGTCACCTGGAACGAGAGACTCACCTGAGCCTGGGCGGAGTTTTGTTCTTAGGGTAGCGGGGGCGGGTATGTGAAGCGTCCGGCTGCTTGTCCGGTTTACAGAGCTCATAAGCTGGGTCAGTTGTGAGCTGGATCAACCCAGTCTAGAGGCTCCGCCCCTGTGACTCGCAGTGTTTATAAAGTTTAAGCGTGCTTCAGATTAACGAAGCACTGTGCTATGAACACGTTAATTTATTCTACAAATGTTTCTTGAAAGTTTATTATGCTCTGGGAGCTACATTCTAGCCCTGAAAGTAGTACAGCAATGCACGAAACCGTCTCTGTCTCTGCACTGCGTTAGGAGATTAAACAAAATTCAGAGTATCAGATAAAGCTTGAGTTTCACAACACAAAATACTATTAACCACTATATGATCACAGCCAAAGTTAGAATTTCGAATATAGAATGAACGATTATTTCAGTATGTTTCATGCAACGTTTTGGAAGTATACAAAAAGTTACCTTTTCTTTATCTGATAATTAAATGGGCATCTTGAATTTTCTAAGCTAACCCCACGTTTCCTGCAATTCTCCTATAAGAGAACTATAAGCAAGGAGGTGAATTAAGTGATAATTGTTATGAGGAAAATTGAAACATGGTAAGGGATGGGATACCCTGTGATAAAGGAATATTTGATAAGAAACCCGAAAGAAGTGAGGGAATGAAATGTGCAATGTCGTTGAAGGAGAGCCCAGGATGAGCTGGTGTGACTGGACCTGAAGGAGTAAGGGAGAGAGGGGTAGAAAATGAAGGCAGAGAAGGAACAATCAGGGACCAGCTCTTGTAGGGCTGTATGAACTACTGCAAAGACATTGAGAACCCACAGAGTTGTTTAAACAGAGAAGGCACTTGCTCTGGCTTAGTTTGGGATTTTTTGGCCTTATTATTTTGTTTGTTTGTTTTCCTCAAGGCTTACAAAGCTTACGAACCTTATCATACAATTATCTCTAGACATTTTATAACATCAATTACCGTTGATGAATATATTTAATGAATTGCAAATTTTCTATCAACCCCTTATTATATATTGTTTTTTTCCTTCAGCCAGTTTACCTATTTATTAATGCTTACTCCGCTCTCACTCCCTTCCAATCCTCCTCAACTTTTTTTTTAAATTTTTTTATTTTATACTGATTTACTTACAAAATTTGTATACAGTGTTTCTGGCTTGGCTTTCTTAAAATACTACTACTCTTACCCCCTCCCTCATTCTATTGTTTTCCACACAGTAGTCAGAGTAGAGATTAATTAGGAGACTATTTCAACAATCCAGTTTAAACATGGTAAAGGTGGTCTAAGGTGGAGGTTGGGAGCAATCTGGATTATTTTTGAAGATAGACCAACAATATTTGCTGATAGATGAAAGACATAGCAAACAGGTGTATCATGGATGACACCCAAGTTTTGGAGTGAAGCAATTAGAAGAATGGAATTGTCACCTGCTGAGATGGTGCTGGGCAGTTTTAGGCTAGTACAGTAGGTAAGTGCTTAATTTGCTAAACAAAGATCAGCAGTTTGAAATCACCAGCTGTTCCTTAGGAGAAATATGTGATTTTATATAGATTACAGCCTTGGAAAATCTAAGGGACAATTCTATTCTGTCCGTTAGAGTCATTATGAATCAGAATCAACTAGATAACAATGGATTTTTGGTTTAGTATGGATGGTAAAGAATTAGAAGTTCAGCTGTCAACTAGCTAAACTTGAAGGTCCAATTTGGTAATCGAATGGGGATGTTGTATGGACAGTTAGGTATAAACACTGAGAATTCTGGGCAGAGACTGAAACATAAAATAAGCACTTGGGAGTCATCAGATACAGATGATATTTAAAGCAAATTATTTCAGTTATTTATGAAGAAGTCACTTAAAGTGATTTTTATGTTTTTATTCTTACTGGGGCATTTACACTGTCTTTGTCCTAGAAATTCTACCTAAACTGTGAACCTATTTCTAATTTGGTTGTGTGTTTTTTAAAAAATGTAGTAAAAAATAGATATAACAAAATATTCACCAGTTTAACAATTTTTACATGTATAATCAAGAACCCAGGGCACTGAGGCAGGGCAAATGAAGAAATGACTTCTGGTTAGCCAGACAAGATGTCTCTATTCCTGGTAACTAGTCCAGGCTGCTCATTTGTTATCAACAACATAATAAGTAAGTGATGACTATGTAAGTGGGAAGGAGCATTGGTGGTAAAATGGTTAAGTGCTTGACTACTCATAGAAAAGTCAGTGGTTTGAACTCACCTAATTGTTCTGTGAGAGAAAAGACCTGGTAAATTGTTTTTGTGAATATTATAGCCTAGAAAATACTATGGGGCTATAGAATTATTATGACTTGGAATCTGAGCCTCAGAGTTTTCCTCTGTAAGCTGAAGGTGAATACTATTTCACAGAAGAGACAAATAAGGTGCTTGTGAAAGTGCTTTTGAAGTACATACACAAACCCAAGAGCCAACATCATTCTCAATGGAGGGAGTTTAAAGTCATTCCCTTTGAGAACAGGAACAAGGCAAGAATGTCTGCTATCATCTCTCCTACTCAATATTGTATTGGAAGTCTTAGTGATAGCAATAAGACAAGAGAAGGGAATAAGAGGTATTCAAATTGGCAAAGATGTTGTTGTTGTTATGTGCCGTTGAGTCGCTTGCGACCCATAGCGACCCTATGTACAACAGACCTAAACCTTGCTCTAGCCTGTGCCAACTACACTGCTTCCGACACACCCATCCCGATTACTCCAGTCACTGAATCAATCCACCTCATAGAGGGTCTTCCCCTCCTGTGCTGTCCCTCCACCCTCCGAAGCATGATGTCTCCAACGACTGGTCCCTCCTTACAACATGTCCAAAGTATGTCAGATGAAGCCCCAGAAACCTTGCCTCCAAGGAGCAGCCCGGTTTAACCCTCTCAAGGATGAATCTGTTTGTTTTCTTGGCAGTCCCTGGTACATTCAATACTCTTCTCTAGCACCACAGCTCAAAGACATCAATTCTCCTTCTATCCTCCCTAGTCATTGTCCAACTCTCTGATCCATAACAAGTGATTGCATAGACCATGACCTGTATCAGGCGCACCAGAGTGACACCATTGCTCTTCAGATCTTTGGAAAGGTCCCTAACAGCAGACTTTTCCATCGCAATTCGTCTTTTAATTTTCTGGCTGCTGGTGCCAAGAGTGTTGACTGTGGAGCCAAGCAGAAGTTGGTAACAATCTCAATCTCTTCACCATTCATCCTGATGCTGGCAATTGGTCCAGTGGTAGGAATCTTTGTCTTCTTGACA
>NW_006399993.1:200188-210555 GCF_000299155.1 Elephantulus edwardii | reverse complement strand
GTTTGCACTCTTCCTGTATGATACCTTTGACATCCTCCCACAACTCATTTGTTCTTTGCTCATTAGTGTTCAAGGCCTCAGACCTGTTCCTGAGATGGCAAAGAGAAAGTAAATTATCTCTATATGCAGATGATATGATAGTATACTTAGAAAACCCTAAAGACTCAAAATTACAGGACATAGTCAACCAATTCAACAAAGTGACAGAATACAGGATCAATATACAAAAATCACATGGATTTCTCTACAGTGGCAAAGAGAATACAGAACTAGAGCTAAGAAAAACAATACCCATCACAATAGCTAACCACTAGATTAAATACTTGGGAGTAAATCTAACTAGGAACACAAAGAACCTATTCAAAGAAAATTACAAAACCCTACTACAAGAAACAAAAAGAGATGTGGAGAAATGGAAGAATATACCATACTCCTGGATAGGAAGACTCAATATTGTGAAAAAAGGCAATCTACAAATTCAATACAATCCCAATACAAATACCAATCCCATTCTTCAATGAGATAGAAAAGGCAATCTCCAATTTCATCTGGGATGGAAAGAGATCCCAAATAAACAAAGCACCCCTGAAAAAGAGAAGCAAGGTAGGAGGCATCTCACTCCCTGATTTAAAATCCTGTTACACAGCTGTGGTGGTCAAGACAGTGTGGTACTGGTACAGTGATAGACATATAGATCGGTGGAATAGGATTGAGAATCCAGAAATCAGCTCATCTACTTATGGTGAACTGATTTTCAACAAGGAGATAAAATCAGTTAAGTGGGGAAATGAAAGCCTCTTTAACAAATGGTGTTGGCAAAACTGGAAAACAAGCTGCAGAAAAGCAAGATCTACACTTCACACCATACACAAAACCGAACTCAAAGTGTATCAAGGACCTACAACTAAAACCAAGGACTATAAACTTCATCAAAGAAAAGCTTGGAAGAATTCTAGAAACCCTAATCCATGACATGAACAGTCTTCCAAGCATCCTGAAAAACTTACAACCAGAAGAGAATCAAATCCCTATGCTCATCAGAAAACTTCTCCAACTGGGTAAAAAGGAAAGCATAGAATGGGGAAAAAAATTTTGGTAATGACATGTCTGATAAGGGACTTATATCTAGAATTTATAGAATATTCCAGCTCCACGACAAGATAAAGGTAAACAACCCAATTGAAAAATGGGCACAGGATATGAACAGACACTTCACCAAAGAAGACATTCAGATGACAAACAAACACATGAAGAAATGTTAAAAATCCCTAGCTGTAAGAGAGATGCAGATCAAAACAACTATGAGGTATCATCTCACCCCAGTAAGAATAGCAAAATTTAACAGAACAGCAAGCAACAAATGCTGGCGTTGTGGAGAAACTGGAACTCTCATTCACTGTTGGTGGGAGTGTAAAATGATGCCACAACTATGGAAGGCAGTATGGCACTTTCTCAAAAAGTTGGAAATAAAAATACCATTTGACCCAGTAATTTCCACTACTGGGAATATGCCCTAAAGAAACCAGAACTGCCACCCAGGCAGATCCATACATACCTATGTTTATTACTGAAAGGTAATTTTAAAATAGAAATTGTCAAAAATTATTCAAAATAGAAAAGAAATGGAAATAACCCAAGTGTCCATCACCAAATGAATGGGTAGGGAAAGGGTGGTATATTCACATAATGGAATACTACACAGCACTAAAACCCAAGAAACTCATAAAATATACAAAATGGGTGGTCCTAGAGGACATTATGCTGACAGAAATATCTCAGTCACAAAAGGACAAATACTGCATAATGCCACTGTTATAAAACAGGACTGATATGGGGGTTGGAAAGAAATTAAGAAAAGAGGGGATAAATAATGTACACTGCATTGAAATAGATGAGGGAAAGAATAAAAAGAATATATGATTAAGGATTATTTGTATGACAATAGTCCAGAATAAGAAGTGCATAGCAAAGTAGACTGGGGAGGGGGATGAGGGTGGGAGGGCAGGAATTTGTACAACAGTGAAAGAATTTTTTTAACAGGAAAAGCAAATGGGGGGGTAGGGTGTAGGGAGGAAAATGTGCATCAATGAATCAATGGAAATCCATATTCTCACTAAACTTCCATTAAAATCTCAATAAGAAAGAAAAAGAAAGTGCTTTTGAAGGCTCACATTATGGGGCAATTATTGCATTTTTCTTGTCTCCTTTAGTCTCTAGAGCTGTGCTAATACAGTAGCCACTAGTCATATATGATAATTAAAATTATAATTTAATATAGTTAAAATGAAATAAAAATTTAAATTTTGCTTCTCAGTGATCATATTTCAAGTGCTCTAAATCTATATAAGTAAATGAATATTATTTTGATATTTTGACAGAATAGGACATTTCTATCACCACAGTACAGAATTAAAACAGAGCTGCTGGGAATAACTGGTAATGAATAGGACAGAGTATAGTAGTACCAGGTGAGAGGGAAAGATGGCTAAAGAGAATAGAAGTCTCTATGTTAAGGTTATATTTAGTCAGAGAACTGAAGGAATTGAGGAAGTGGACTGTGCAAAGACTTGTGAGGCTGAGGACTGAAAAGTTTTGGGTCAGATGGTTCTGCTCTGTACTCTGACATTATGGATCATTACACAAACTAAAGCCCCAGGCAAAGAGGTGATTGAGCGGAGTAGCCACTCCTACTGCTGGAAAAACACCTAATGCTCGGTATATGGTCTTTTTCTGTGTAGAAGCCACATTCTCACCAAGGAAACTAGAGGCTAATGAACCCAAGGCGATGAGGCAGGGCCAGGGATGGATGCATCATATAGCTGCAGTGATTTCTGGTTAGCCAGAACCTGCCCTGTCCACAGCTAGAGACATCTTCCAGGACTGGTCAGTAGTAGGGAGGATAGAGGAATGAATTTGAGAGCTTTTGCTGCCTCTTTCTCTCAGTCCTTCAGTCTACGTGTTTATTTTTTGGTGTGTTGATATTATCTATGTGCCTTAGGTAAGCATGTCACAGGATGCTGAGTCACCCTTTGAAGTTTGCCAAGCAGATGCTCCTCTGTCTTATTTTAGAAGCTGTTGGATACATGACTCGCCTTTTCCTCAAGTCTGGAACCCTTAATACTAGGAGTTGAGGGAAATCTCTTTGAGAGGGTTTCCTGGAGAGGTGAGAAGCCTACGTTGCTTACTGTGTCCTAGGACTTCCCAAGGGTGTGTGACCCATTGTCTTTGTTACCAAATGCTATTGCCATAGAAATATCACACGTGTGTGACTTTAACATGTAGGTTTCTTTTTCCCTTTGTTTGTTCAAACCAAATTCACTGTGGTTGAGTTGATTCTGACTCATAGTCACTCTCCACTGGGTCACACAGAATGTGAATCTTTATGGGATAAGACTGTCCTTCCTCCTTCCTCAGAGCAGCTGGTTAATTCGGGCTGCTGACCTTTTGATTAGCAGCTTGACACACTAAGTCATCAGGGAAGCTGTTGTTGTTGTTATGTGCCATCGAGTCGTTTCCGACTCATAGCAACCCTATGCACAACAGCTCTAAACCCTGCTCTATCCTGCGCCAACCGCACCGTCTCTGACACACCCATCCCGATTACCCCAGTCACTGAATCAATCCATCTCATAGAGGGTCTTCCCCTCCTGCGCTGTCCCTCCACCCTCCCAAGCATGATGTCCCTCTCCAAGGACCCGTCCCTCCTGGCAACATGTCAGGGAAGCTAGAAGTCCAAATTCTCAGCTGTGGCCCCAGAGGAAGACTTTTTTTGTGTCTTCTCTTCAGGAAGGCCATCGTTTCAGCAGTTTCTGCTTCCTGCTTCCTTGGGGATCTCCATGTGTCTTGGTGTCTATTTTACTCTGTCTCTGCTTGTTTAGTGCATTTCACATTGATTCAAAATACGTCCTATATGAATCCACCTTTCTTAACATGTTGTTGTTAGTTACCATCAAATAAACTAAGACTCCGAGTGGCCCTATGAGGAACAGATCATACCTTACTGTATCCTGCTCGGTCCTCACAATTTCTGATATGCTCGAGCCCATTGTTACAATCATTGTATCAAACCATCTTGTTGAGGGTATTCTTTTCTTTTTCTGATTCTCTACCTTCATAAGCATGATGTCTTTTTTTCCCAAGGACTGGTTCCTTCTGACAACACACCCAAAGTATGTGAGAGAAAATTTCACTATCCTTGCCTTTAAGGAGCACCCTGATTGCAGTTCTTCCAAGACAGAGTTGTTTGTTCTTTTGGCAGTATGTGGTATGTTCAGGTCTCTTCTCTAATCCCGCAATTCAAAGGCATAGATTCAAATTCTATCATTCTCAGACATTGTCCAACTTTCAGATGCATAAGAAGCAATTGAAAATATCATGCCTTGGATCGAGTGCACATTAGTCTTTAAATGGACATCATTGCTCTTTAGCAATTTGGAGAATCTTTACAGCAGATTTTTCCCAATGCAACATGTCTTTTGATTTCTTTATAATTTTTTTAAATTGTGACTTTCATGAAAGTTTACAGAAAGGCTGGGTTTCATTCACTCATTGTTTCCTACTCTTCCTTCTCCCCCCGTCCACTTTGTAAACACTTCTTGTTTCAGATTGTGGAGATATCTCCTAATCATACATTTCTTTTAGATAGTCCTTCCCCTCATATTTTGATATCATAACTACTGTTATAATGGGTGTTATTGATCCAAGTAGAAATTATGTCATTGAGAAAAAAGAGGAACACATTCAGCATTTCTCAAACTGAAAGAATTGAAGAACAATTCAAGCCTTTAATTTCAATGCTGAAGGATGCTATGGGTAAATCTTGAATGATGCAGGAAGCATCAACAGAAGATGGAAGAAACATTCAGAGTTTTTGTATCATAAAGAATTGGTGAACATTGAAGCATTTTAGGAAGTAACACATGATCAAGAACCAATGGTAATGAAGAAGTTCAAGCCACACTGAAGACATTGATAATACATGAGGCCCCAGGAACGGATGTATTTCAATAAACTGATGCAGCCCTGAATGTGCTTAGCAGTCTGTGCTGAAATATTTGGAAGACATCTACCTAGCCAACTGACTGGAAGAGATATTATTAACATCACAAAACCCTTTTTCCAAATGAGATTATAACCATGAGCTACAGGACTTAGGATCAAGCTCTAGAGGTTAAGATTTGTAAAGCGATGCCTTCGAGTTGTGGTGCCAGAGAAGAGTCTTGAACACACCATGGACCACAAAGAAAACAAAGAAGTCTATCTCTGAGAGGATGAAATAAAGTTTCTCCATGGAGGCCAGGATTTTGAACCCCATCTTACATACTTTGGGCATGTGGCCAGGAGAGACTGGTCCTTAGAGAAGGACATCATGCTTAGAAGGATGGAGGGATAGTGCAGGAGAGGAAGACCCTGGATGAGATGGATTGATACAGTAACTAGAGCAATGAGGGAAGGTGTGTTGAAATTAGTAAGACTGGCTCAGGATAGGCCTCAGAGCTGGTGTACATAAGGTTGCTATGAGTCGCAG
The DNA here is from genome assembly GCF_000299155.1 of Elephantulus edwardii. Lineage (NCBI taxonomy): Eukaryota > Metazoa > Chordata > Mammalia > Macroscelidea > Macroscelididae > Elephantulus > Elephantulus edwardii. The sequence continues at coordinate 205,028 of NW_006399993.1, read as the reverse complement.
GCGACTCAATGGCACATAACAACAACAACAAAAAATAACAATTTTGGGTGACACAATTCAATCTATAAAACTTAGCTTCTCATGTGTTTATTGTTGTTATGTGCCCTTGAATCAGAACCAAATCATGGCTGACCCTCCCTCCAGTAGGTTTTCTGAGGCTGTAAATAGCATTGTGGGGGGACTGTCCATCTTTCTCCCATGGAGCAGCTGGTGTATTTGAACTGCATACCTTTAGTCTGGCAGCACAACTTCTTAACACTAGGCCACCAGATCTAGTATGTTCATATGGAGGATGTTTTTATTATGAACTTGTGCTGGTGGGGTCCTATAAACATTTACAAATTTGTCTGTAAAGCAGTGGGATATGATGAAAGAACTATCCTTTGTGAGTTTCAGCAAGTAACTTTCCTATTCTGGTGCTCAAACTTCTCTGTTAATAAATTGGAGTAACAGCATTCTTGCTCCACCTTTGCTCAGTGTTGCTTAGGAGATGTGTGAAAGTTGTCGTGTGTTTGAAAATGTCATGCAGAGAGTATACTGATATCTGATATCCTCTCAGCAGGTTTGTGGAGACAGTGGGCAAAGATGACTGACTTTTCTGTGCTCAAAGCCACAACCTGTTTAAGTGACAAAGCCAAATCTTGAGTCAGTGTGCTACTTTGGAAAATATCCCAAAGTAATTTTTATTTGGAAAACTGAGGCACAGACAGAATAGACATGCTTGGGACTACAGTCAGAAATTTGATTCTTGTCTTCTACTTTTCTTGTCTGAAGCTCTTCTTCCCTCCAACCCCACCCCATACTTGGACCAGGAATCAGTGTTCTCAGAACAGAGCAGGGAAACACTGCATGGTTCAAAATTAGGAAAGGAATGGTCAGGGATGCATCTTCCCCCGCCCCCATTCATTCATTGTTGCATTTTTCTCCCCTCCCAAACCTCCCCTCCCCCCAGTACACTCCCCTTTTGGAAAAAGAAAAGAAAAATTCTTTCGCTGTTTTACAATCCCTCCCTACAGGTCCACTCCACTATGCAGCCTTCGCTCTGGGCTCCTGTCATGACAGAAATACCTAATCACATATTCCTTTTAGGGATGCATCTTGTCCTCATACCTTTTCAATCTCTATGCAGAACAGATCATTTGGGAAGCAGGGCTTTATGAATGTGGCATCAGGCTTGGAGGAAGACTCACCAACAACCTACGGTATGCAGATGATACAACTTTGGTGAAACTGAAGAGGACCTAAAGCACTTGCTGCAGAAGGTCAAGGACTGTAGTCTTCAATATGGGTCGAAGCTCAACATCAAGAAAACAAGTATTCTCACCACTGGGCCAATTGGCAGCACCATGGTAGATGGAGAAGAGATTAAGGTTGTTAACAATTACAGCTTGCTTGGTTCCACAATCAACACTCTTAACACCAGGAGTCAGGAAATCAAAAGACGAATTGCATTGGGAGAATCTGCTGTTGGTACCTCTCCTGAGTACTGAGAAGTAACTATGCCAGTCTAGAGACTAAAAGTGTGCCTATTCTAGGTGATGGTCTTCACAATTACTTGATAATGCATCATAGAGCTGGACAATGACTAAGGAAGACAGAAGAAGAATTGTTGCCTTCGAGCTGTGCTGGAGGAGTCTTGAACACACCATGGACCACCAAGAAAACAAATAAGTCTGTCTTGGAGAGGGTAAAACCAAGTTTCTCCTTGGAGGCTACGATTTTGAAGCTCTGTCTCAGACTTTGGGCACATGGCCAGGAGAGACTGGTCCTTGGAGAAGGACATCTTACTCGGAAGGCTGGAGGGACAGTGCAGGAGAGGAAGACCCCAGTTAAGATGGATTGATACAGTAACTGGGGCAATGGGGGTTTGTGTATTGAAACTAGTGAGACTGGTTCAGGACAGGGCAGGCTTCAGAGCTGCTGTACATAGGGTCACTATGGGTCACAAGTGACTCAACAGCAGGTACCTGCAACAACAAATTTTTGTTTATTTAGGTTTGCTTACAAAGTTCGTGTACTATGTGTTTCACACTATTCTTCATTCACATTGTGTTTCTTACAATCATTCCCATTCATTATGTTTTACACAATTAATTACCATTGTACTATGTTCACCATCAGCTTGGCTTTTCAGGTCCTGCCAGATCTTTCCTGTTTCCTTTACCCACTCCCTTCACCACCAAATTGTGCAACCCTGTGATTTCACCCCTACCCATCTTCACCTTTGTGATCCAATCCCTTCCTCTCTTGGATCCCCATATATGTTTTACTATTTGTTCTTCTGTTTTTACAATAATGGTCTTATGCAGTATTTGTCCTTATGAAACTAAGTTCACTCAGCATAATGCTTTCCAGTCAGGTCATAGAATCTTCTTAAGATCCAGCTCGTGCCTGATTCCTGCCACTTGGTGGCTGTATGATCTTGGAAAGATTAGTGAGCCTCTCTGAACTTCTTTTTTCAGTTTCACAAAGTGAAGTAGTGGTAATGATGGTGTCCAGGACAAGTTATATAATTTGTGAGGCCCAGTGCAATTAATTTTACTTGGATCAGTAATTAACACCCATGAAAATAACAGCAAGAAATCAAAAGATGTAATGTATTGGGCTAAATGTGTCAAAGGCCTATTTAAAGTGTGAAAAAGCAAGGATGTAAATTTAAAGACTAAAGTGTGCCTGACAACTGTATTTGAATTGCATCATATGTGTATGAAAGTTGGACAATGAATAAGGGAGTTCAAAGAATTGAAGGCTTTGAATTGTGATGTTGGATTGAGTATGGAATATACCATGAACTCCTGTTATTGTTATGTGCCATTGAGTCACCTGTGACTCATAGTGACTCTATGTACAACAGCTCTGAACTCTGCCCTATCCTGCGCCAATCTCACTGACTCTGAAACACCTAATGCCATTGCCCCAGTTACCGTGCCAATCCATCTCATCGGGGATCTTCATCTCCTGCGCTGTTCTTTCATCCTTCCAAGCATGATGTCTTCTAGACATTGTCTCTCCTGGCCAGTGGAGGTGTGTGTGGGGGATAATTCTGTGTCGAGAGTGCTCTTTAGAGGGAAAAAAAAATGATGAGACTCTCTCACATTATTTGGGCATTTAGTCCCCAGGAAAGGACAAGGTGCTCGGAAACATAGAGAGTCATAGAGACAGAGGAAGACTCTCAATAAGAAAGATTGACACAGTTACTGCAATAATGGAATTGATCGCAGCAGAAATTGTAGGAATGATGCAGGATTTCATTGCGTTATATACAGGGTCATTATGAGTCAGCAGATTCAATGACAACTAACAACAGCAGAATACTAGTGTCACAATGGTTTAGCACTTGACCGCTAACTAAATCATTGGCTTGACTTTGCCAGCCACCACTTGGTAGGAAGATGTGGCAGACTGTTCTGCAAGGGTTTCAGTCTTAGAAATAATGTGAGGTAATTCTCTGTCCTAAAGCATCACTTTCAGTCAGATTTGACTTAAAAGGCATTTTAGTAGTTTGTTATTGTTGTGTGTGTCATTGAGTCATAACTGACCTGTAGCTGACCTTCCAGCAGTTTCCAGAGGCTGTAAATCACATAGGAAATTATCCATCCTTCTCCAGAGGAGTAGCTGATGAATTTAAACCATATGCCTTTGGGATTGCAGAGTAGTCAATTCAGCAGAATTTCCAGACTAAGAGTAGAAAAAAGAACTGGTGATCCACTCCTGAAAATTAACCAATAAAAATCCTATGAATTACAAGAGTCTGATAGGAAACATATCATGGAGATGAACCCTTGTATATAGAGTCACCATGAATCATGGCCAACTTGAAGTTGGCTAATGACAGCAGCAATTTCCAAGAAGATGATGGTAACAAATGTTTCTATAGCAACTAGAAATAAGGTTTTCTACTAGATAAATGAAGATTTATTCCCACAAAATAATATTAGGTCACAATCAAAATTATGGTTAATAAATCTATAATAAGTTCCAGGTAATCATTATTAAGACCATTTTGATATAACATGTGACATTTATTAAGCACTTGCTATTTGTCAGGTACATTACTTTTTCACAGCTATTCTGTGAAGCAGGTATTATCAATGCTGGTTTCATGTGTACTTGATTAGTAGAGTCCCAGAAGACTCCTCACTCAGAAGGGGACTGATGGGTTTTAATGCTCTGTGTTCACCATCATGAAGTCGTAAAAATTTTATCTTTGAATTTGAGCTTTGTAAGTGAAATCCAGTGGAACAATGGAGCATGAACCAGGGCTTGGGCTCAACTACCCTCCTCATTTCTCCATATCCTTGGGGTGGGTTCTTTGCTACCTGCTCCTTAGCTTCTTCCCAAGGACTGCTGCTACCCTCTGTCTCAAGTGGGGATCTCAGGTCACAAGGAAAGTTGGTGTTGGATGTGTATGTCAATTCACATTGAGGGAGTTCTCTTCTATTCTTCACTTACTTTTTGTTGTTGTCATGTGTCATCGAGTCGACTATGACTCATAGCGAACCATGATTCCAACCCCTGCTCTATCCAGAGCCAGTCTCATAGTCTCTGACACACCTACCATCATTACTTGAGTTATTGTGTCTATCCATCTCATCCAGAGTCATCCTGTCCTGTGCTGTCCCTCCACCCTTCCAAGCATGCTATCCTTCTCCAAGGACTGGTCCCTCCTTGCAACATGTCCAAAGTATGTCAGATGAAGCTTCAGAATCCTTGCCCCTTCTAAACCCAGCCTGCACTTATGGCAGTTCTCTGTTGGTGTGCTGTTCCAGTCATTTTTGGATAATCTTCAGTAGAATCTTGCTTGCATGTGATATCAATGATATTATTCAATAATTTCCAC
>NW_006399993.1:188635-199633 GCF_000299155.1 Elephantulus edwardii | reverse complement strand
GATTCTGAAGCTTCATCTGACATACTTTGGACATGTTGCAAGGAGGGACCAATCCTTGGAGAGGGACATCATGCTTGGGAGGGTGGAGGGACAGTCTCTACTTTCCCAAGAATTTTGTCCTTTTCCAAGGGCTGAATATCCTGACAAGATGCTCAAAGTAAATGAGATGAAGTTTCACCATCTTTGCTTCTAAAGAGTACTTTCTCCAAGACAGATTTGCTTGTTCTTTTGCCAATTGGTATCGTTAATATTCTTCACTAATAACACATTTCACAGGTCTAAGTCTTCTTTGGTCATCCTTATTAATTCTTTAACTTTCATACACATGCAAAGCAATTTAAAATTCTATGGCTTACGTCAGGTGCACATTAGTCTTTAAATTGACATCATTACTCCTTAGCACTTTCAAGAGGTCCTTGACAGCAGATTTTCCCAGTGCAATACATTGTTTAATTTCTTGGATATTGATACCGTGGATGTTGATTGTGGAACCATGTAAAATAAATCCTTAACAAATTAAATATTTTCATCATTTATTATGATGTTTTAGTTAATTGAATTGTGAGGATTTTTGTTTTCTTAATGTTAAGGTATGCTCTTCTTCAGTAAGTGCTTCAAATTCTCTTCACTTTCAACAAGGGAAGTTTTGCCTGCATGTTGCAAATTGTAAACACATCTTCCTATGGCTATAGGAATTTCAGTATCATAGCAAAGTGCCAACCTCCACTGACAGGTGAGAGGTATATTTTCTGGGAACCAAACTTGGGTCTCTTCTTAATGGAAGGTGAAAATTTTACCACTGAATTACTTCTTTTTAAAAATATTTTTATTAATTTTAATGGACATTCACAGAGACTTAGGGTTTCCAGTCATTAATTGTTGCACTTTTCTCTCTGCCCACTCCCTCCTCCCCCTCCCCCCCAATTCACTCTTCTCCTTGAAAAGCAAAACTATTTCATTGTTATGTAATCCTCCTCCCAAGTCCACTCCACTGTGCAGAATTCATTCTGGACTCCTGTTATGACAATAATACCCCTCCACAGATCCCTGTTAAACAGTTCTCTCCCTCATCTGTTTCAATGCAATATACATCATTCCTCCCCTCTTTCTCTACCTTCCCTCAAACCCCATGTCAGTCCTGTTTTACAACGGTGGCCCTATGAAATATTTGTCCTTTTGTTACTGAGATATTTCACGCAGCATAATGTCCTCCAGGGTCATCCATTTTGCATAATATTTCATGAGTTTCTTGTTTTTCAATGCTGCATAGTATTCCATTGTGTGAATACGAGAGTTTTTCTATCCATTTGTTTGTTGATGGGCACTTGGGTTGTTTCCAGATCTTTGCTTTTGCTAACAAAACTGCAATAAACATGAGTGTGCATTTTTCTGCTTGGGTGGCAGTTATGGTTTCTTTAGGGTAAATTCCCAGTAGTAGTATGGGTCAAATGGTATTTCTATTTGCAACTTTTTGAGAAGATGCACAGTGGTTGCACCATTTTACACTCCCACCAACAGTGAATAAGGGTTCCAGTTTCTCCACTATCTCACCAGCATTTGATGTTTGCTTTTCTGTTAAACTTTGCTATTCTTACTGGGGTGAGATGACATCTCATAGTTGTTTTGAATTACTTCTGTTCCATTTTTTATATTTGTCCTAAATCCATTACTGCTGGATCAATTCTTACTCATAGTGACCTATGGAATTTCCCTTATATGATTTCAAAGGCTGTAATCTTTACAGAAGCAGACTGCCACATCTTTTTTCTGCAGAGCAACCAGTGGATTTGAACCAACAATCTTCAATTATCAGTCTAGTGTTAACTCCTGTACTACCCGGGCTCCTATCTTGGTGCTTAGCTAAGGTTAAAGAAGTGAGGATGAGGAATAGAAGCAAATAGTTTTAACATTTAAGTATCAGATATTTTTGTGCTTATCATCGCTGCAACTTTTTAAGCATGCATCTTATTCTTACCATGAAATAAATTGATGTTCAGAGAGTGAAAAAGAGACATACAGCAAATCAGTGGCAGGTTTGGGGTTTAAATTTGCATCTTCTCCCTCTGAAACCTGAGTTCTGTGTCTGATTTCTGGTGTTCTACTGCTGAGGCCTAATATCTAGGGCCTTTGTCGTTCTTCTGGGAACAGACCACCAGTTGAATGAAGCATTTCGCTTCCCCTGGGATGTCCTCATCTGCTTCCTCATTTTTAATTTTTTTTTTTCGGCTGCTTTGCCAGCAGCTGCTTCCTGTACCCTGACAAGAGGCCTATGAACAATGGGTAAAGGAAAGATTGGCGGTAGGAAAGGGGCCAAGCTAAACAATGGATTTTCTCCCAGTGGGTTCCAAGTAACCAGAAACAACAATTGATTCCCAGCATTGTTATGGGTATTGTTGCAGGCTTTCCTTGCTGGGATTCTCCCTCTGTTTTGGGCACAACCTTCTCTGCATTGTGGTAAGCTTTTGTGCCTTTGCTGTGTATTAACCTCAGTTTCTCCACCTGTAAACTATATTACTAATACCTACAACTGGCTATGGTACTAAGAGGGACTATTTGTTGAATTAGATTATTAGAAAAGAAGACCCATAAGAATTTCTTTATCTTGATGATTCACTCATCTACATCTGTCTATGTATCTGCTTGTCTATCTATCTATCTATATCTATCTATCTATCTATCTATCTATCTATCTATCTATCTATCTATCATCTATCCATCTATAATCTATCTATTCAAAAAACCTGATCAGAGTAGGCACCTACTGTGTACGAGGTCCTGTATACCAATAATACGCAGGTTCTGCCCTGAAAGAGTTCATGGAGGCAGACAATGGCCTGATGGCCTGGTATGTGTATCTATAGCTCTGTGTTCTTCTTCAAGGCTGCATGTTTGTGGGAGAAGGTTCAGAAGCTGCCTGGGACTTCGTCAATTCTTTTCTGAGGTAACAGCATTGTCTGCATGCTTAAAAAAGACCCAGACTGCCTATACAATATCAGCCCTTCAGCTGAGAAAACTGAATGAAACTAGGAAGAAAATAGTGATGCACAGCTTTGTGCTGCCCTCTTCTGGTTTCTTGGATAACCGCACTTCTTAAATGGAAATGAGTTCTATTTATTTCTATTCATACGCATTAACGACACTCTTGATCCCATCCAGTGTTGGATGGTGAGAACATACAGAGACCTGAGGTTAAAGAAGAACTACTTACTGTGTGTATGTGTGTGCATCGTCCAGAATGAGAATAATAGAGAAACACGATTAGTACTATGATGTTATGTGCCTGGTTGAGTTGACTATGACCCATAGCGGCCGTATGTATGCATAACAGCCCTGAACCTGCCCTATCATGAGTCAGTCTCTGTGTCTCCATCACACCTACTCCCATTACCCCAGTTACTGTGTTAGTCCATCTCATCCAGAGTCTTCCTCTCTGGTGCTATCCTTCCAAGGATGAAGTCCTTCTCCAAGGACTGGTCCCTCCTGGCAACATGTCCAAAATAGGGTAAGGAACTTAAAAATCTTTGTTTCCAAGGAGCAACTTCGTTTCACCCTCTTCAGGGCAAACTTGTTCATTCTCTTGGCAGTACATGATTTGTTCAATACTCTTCTCCAGCACTACAACTCAAAGTCATCGATTCTTCTGTCATTTTTAATCTCATGTATAGTGAGTAGTTACGAAGACTATGCCTGGATCAGGGAGCACTGGTGGCTGAGTGGCAAGAAGCTGTGTTGCAACCCAAAGGCATGTGTGTTTCAAGGCCACCACCTGCTCAGTGGGAGAAGGATGGACAATCTTCTCCCGTGCAATAAACTGCCTCTGAAAACCTGCGAGAGGGTCAGACAGTACACGACACAGAAGACATTTTAAAAAATTTTATACTGGTTTATTCATAAAGTTTGAAAATCTTGTTTTTCATTGCAGATCTTTCCCATTTCCTTCACCATCCCCACCCATCAAATTCAGCTCCCCCCCCATCTGCTTCCACCTTCCCCTTCCTCTTGGATCCTCATAATCATTCTACAATAATGGTTTTTCTACAGTATTTATCCTTATGGGACTGAGTTAGTTCACTCAGCTTAATGCTCTCAAGTCCCTCCCAAATTAAGAAGTAATTTACAAAGTGATTTCTCCTATTAGCTGAGTAGTATTCAGTTGTGTGAATGTACCATAATTTCTCAATCTATTCGATTGTGGTTGGACATCTGGGCTGTTTCCATGTTCTTGCTATGGTGAATAACACTGAATAAACCTTAATCTTTGTGCTCGAACTATCAGAAGCACATACTGCTACATCTACTGTAGGCTTCACCTAGATCTGATAACATGGTAACACCTAATTTGCTATTAGAAATACAACACTGCATTGTCAGGTGTTGTGGTGGTGGTTTTTTTTTTTGTTTGTTTGTTTTGTTTTTGTTTTTGCATTTGGGAAATACATTGTTGTAATTAGCACAGCACTCATCTGTTAGTTTGCTGGACTGAGGTAACTTGTAAATTGTTGTGATGGTGAAAGTTATGGTACCAGTGTGTCAAATGCCACAAGGGTCTCTCAGGGTGGACAGGTTTTAGTAGTGCTACCAGATTAAGACAAAGTAGAAAGCAGGACTGGTCATCCACTTCTGAAAGAACAGGCCTCTGAAAACCCTATAAACAGTATGTTGCTGTTGTTGTTGATTGCCATTGAGTCAAGCACCACTCATAGCAACCCTATAAACAAAAGGCCTGAGGCCTTTCTATAACTATTGACACTTATCAAATAGGAACATGGATATTAGAGGTAGAGCTTAGATTGGAAGTAAATAAAAAGGATGTAAAATGGCAGACATTTTTAATAATTGTAACATGAAACGTATGAAGCATAAATGTTGGAAAACTAGAAGTTGTGAAAAAATGAAATGGAATGCATGAACATCGACATTCTAAGCATTAGTGAGATGAGACAGACTACCTTTGGTCACTTAGTAATAACATAGTATACTATGGTGGGAATTAAAACGGAAGAAGAATGGTGTTGTTTCATAGTATAAAACTCTGTTTCAAGTTATATATTGAAGTACAATGTTGTGAGTGATAGGATATTATCCATACACATACAAAGAAGAGCTGTTAACATGCTTATTGTTCAAAGATACACTCTTACAGCTAAAGCCAAACAGGAGGAAATTGAAAATTTTTGCCAAATCTTGCTGTGGCACCAGGGATATCGTTGTCAGATGGATCCTGGTTGAAATTAAAGAATACCAGAAGAATGTATATTTATGCTGTATTGACTATGCAAAGCCATTTGACTGTGTGGATCATAACAAGTTATGGCTGACAATGAGAAGAATGGAAAACCCAGAAACATGTGAAACCTATACCTTGACGAGAGGCTGTTGTGTGAACAGACCAAGGGAATATTTGTTATGCGCCATCAAGTTGCCTGCAACTCATAGCGACCCTATGTGCAACAGCTCTGAACCCTGCTCTATCCTGTGCCAATCTTAATGTCTTTGACACACCTACCCCATAACCCCAGTTATATGAATCAATCCATCTCACCGAGGGTCATTTTCTCTTGTGCTGTCCCTCCACCCTCCCAAGCACGATATCTCTCTCTAAGGATTGGTTCCGCCCTGCAACGTGTCCAAAATATGTCAGATAAAGCTTCAGAATCCTTGCCTCCAAGGAGCAGCCTGGTCTCACCCTCTTTAGGATGAACCTGTTTGTTCTCATAGCAGTCCACAGTATATTCAATACTCTTCTCCAGCACCAAAGCTCAAAGGCATCAATTTCCCTTCTATCATCCCTAGTCATTGTCCAGCTTTCTTATGCACAGCAAGTAATCACAAAGACTATGGCCTGGATCAGGCACACCTTAATCTCTAGAATGACATCATTGCTCTTCAGTACTCTGGAGAGGTCTCTGACAGCAGGCTTTCCCAATGCTATTCTATGTAGTTTAAAATGAGAAAGGAAGTAAGTCCTCTCTCTTTACCTACTCAATCTGTATGCTGAGCAAATTACTCAAGAATCTGGACTCTGAATGAGAATGTGCCACCAGGACTGGAGGAAGACTCATCAATAACCTGCATTATGCAGGTGACACAGCCTTGCTTGCTGAAAGTGAGGAGGACTTGAAGCACTTGTTTTAGAAGATCAAAGAACGCAGCCTTCAATATGGATTGCATCATAATGTAAAAAAAAAGAAAACTCTTACCACTGGACCCATAGGTAATTTTATGATAGATGGAGTAAAGATTGAACTTGGATCCACAGTCAACACTTTTGGTACCAGCAGTCAGGAAATCAGAGGACATATTGCACTGGGAAAGTCTTCAAAGACTTCTCCAAATTATTGAGGAGCAGTGATGTCATTTTGATGACTACAGTCTGTCAAATTCAGATCATGCTTTTTCTGATCACTTGCTTGCTATGCGTCTGAGAACTTGACAATGAATAAGGATGATAGAAACCGAATGATACCTTTGAGCTGTGGTATTGGAGAAGATTGCAAAAGATTTCAAGGGCTGCCAAAAGAATAAACAAATAAGTCTTGGGAAAAGTACAGCCAGACTGCTCTTTGGAGGCCAAGATGACGAAGTTTCGTCTCACCTACTTTGGGCATATTGCTAGTAGAGGCTATCATGGACAAGGATTTCATGCTTAGATAGGTAGAGGGCTGGAGAAAAGAGAGGAAGACCTTCAATCAGCTGGCTTAATATAGCAACTGCCACAATGGCCTCAAGTGTGTCAGGAAGTGTGAGGATGGCATAGGAAAAGATAGGGTCCAGACATGTTGTTTATTGAGTCACTATGGGTTGTAATCAACTTGACAGCACTTAACAACTATAACAACAACAAACCTTAATCTCTGTGCTGGAGTTAAAAAAGGGAACACAATGGAAAAAAAATCCATTTTTTTGTTTGCCCACAAAATGGGTACGAGATATGAACAAACACGTCACCAGAAAGTCAGATACCCAACAAACACATGAAAAAATGTTGAAAATCCCTATTTTTCAGAGGGATGTAAATAAAAAGAAAAATGAAATATAATCTCACCCCAGCAATGACAGCAACGTTTAATAGGATAGCAAACAAAAAATGCTGTCATGGATGTGAAGGGATTGGAACTCTCATATGGTACAACTATTATGGAAAGTGGTCTGGTGCTATTTCAAAAAGTTGGCAATAGAAACACCATTTCATGAGTGTCAGGATGGCTGAGCGTTCTAAGAAATACCATTTCACCCAGGTATCCCACTAGTAAAGATGATGATGATACAGAGACATGATACAAATAGGTGTACGTACATGCATATTTATTGCCTCATTATTCACAATTGCGAAGAGATGGATTGTGTTGAACCTGTAGATTGCTTTTTGTGGGATTGTAATTTTCACAATATTTTTTCTTTCTTCTATTCATGGACAGGGCATAGTAAAGTTTATTTTTAATTATTTTATCTTGAGGTTGGGTATTATAAATGGTTTTGGTTTTCTAATTTCCTTTTCCATGCTTACTTTGTTGCTGTAGAGAAATTCTACTGGGTTTTGTATGTTGATCTTATATCCTGCCACTCTGGTAAACTGGTCTATTAGGTCTAACAGTTTTTGCGTTGAGTCTTTGGGGTTTTCTGTGTACACTATTATATCATTTGTATATAGTGACAATTTCACCATCTCTTTGCCAATTTGGAAGCTTCTTATTTCCTTTTCTTGTCTTATTGACTTAACTGGACCTCCAATACAATATTAGATAGGAGTGATGATAGTGGGCATCCTTGCTTGGCCCCTGTTTGCAAGATGAAAGCCTTTAGTGTCTCTGTTGAGAATGTTGTTGGCTCTTGGTTTTGTACATGCATTTTTCACTATGTTGAGGAGATTTCTATCTCTATTTTGCTGAGTATTTTAATCAGGAATAGGTGTTGGATTTTTGTCAAAAGATTTCCTGTATCAATTGATAGGATCATGTGGTTCTTGTTCTTTGCTTTGTTAATATAATGAACCACATGAATGTTTTTATTATGTTGACTCATCCCAGAATTCCTGTTATGTATCCCACTTTGTTGTGATGAATTATTTTTTATATACTGTTATATTCTATTGACCAATATTTTGTTAAGGGTTTTTGCATCTATGTTCATGAGAGATACTGAGCTATAGTTTCCTTTTTTTGCTGATGTCTTTGGTTTTGATATAGTGTTATGCTTGTTTCATAGAATGGCTTTGTTCCTTCTTTTTTATATATTGAAATAAATTAAGTAGAATTGGTTATAAATCAGCTCTGAATATTTGGTAGAATTCACCCTTGAAGACATCTAAGCCAGTATTTTTTTTTTTTTTTGGAGGAGGGTCTTTTTATGACCTGCTCAATTTCTTGTTTTGTGATAGGTCTGTTCAAGTTTTTAATTTCTGTTTGTGTCAATTTGGGTAGGGCACATGTTTTTAGGAATTTGTCATTTCCTCTAAATTTTCAAATTTATTGGAGTATAGCTTTTAATAATATTCTGACATTACTGATTTAATTTTAGTTCTCAAAGGTCACCTCTCGAATTTATTTTAAAAATTTTTATTGAGATTTTAATGAAAGTTTATAGAGGACTTGAATTTCAATTCATTCGTTGTTGCACATTTTTCTCCTTGCCTACCCCTCCTCCCATTTCACTTTTCTTTTTTTTTAAAGTAATTCTTTCATTGCTGTACTTCCCGCCCTTCCCCATCCCCCCCCCCACAGTCCACTTTACTATGTAGCTCTTATTATGGACTCTTTGTCATGCAAATAATACCTAATCATATATCTCTTTTAAACAGTTCTTTTCTTCATCTGCTTCAATGCAGTGTATATTATTTATCCCCTCTTTTCGTAGTCCTCTCCTAACCCTCATGTCAGTCCTGTTTTATAACAATGGCATTATGCAGTATTTGTCCTTTTGTGATGGCTATATTTCACTCAGCATAATGTCTTCCAAGGTCACCCATTTTGTATACTATTTCAAGAGTTCCTTGTTTTTCAATACTGCATAGTATTCCATTGTGTGATAACTTCTCTATCCATTCTTTTGTTGATGGGTACTTGGGTTGTTTCCAACTTTTTGTTATTGTGAACAAATCAGCAATAGACATAGGCATGCACCTCTTTCATTTCTTATTCAAGTTAATTGTGTCTTTTACTTTGTTAAGTTTGCCAATGGTTGGTCTATTTCAGTAACCCTTTTGAAGAACCAGCTCTTGGTTTTGTTGATGGTTTCAATCACTTTTTTCTATTTTCTATTCCATTGACTTCAGCACTTATTGTAATAATATCCCTTTTTTTCTGGAGGCTGTGGCATTAGTTTGCCATTCTTTTTCCAGAGGTATTGAATTAAGTAGGTGAGTCTCTGAGGACTGCTTTAGCTGTATTATAGATATGTATTTTAGATATGATGTATTTTCATTTGTTTTGAGGAACTTTTTGATTTTAGTTCTTATTTCTTCTATTACATGCTCAAGCAAGGTGTTATGGGTGTTGTTAATTTCTATCTTTATGTCATTGTGGTCTGAGAAGATACTTTACATTATTTCAATGTTTTAGCTTTTATTGAGACTCGCTTTGTGTCCTAATATGTGGTAAATTCTGGAGAATGCATTTGAGAAGAAAGTAATTTGAGCTGTTTTTTGGATTAATTACCTTAAATAAATCAATGAGGTAGAGTTGTCTATTTATATAGTTTAGTTTTTCTGTATCTTTGTTGAATTTCTTTTGAATTCACCTGCCCTTCCTGTCCTTTGGAGAGAGTGGTGTGCTGAAATTTCCAAACACTATAGTGGTGGTATTTTTTTTTTTAGTTTGTTAACTATTATTATGTATTTTACAGGTCTAGTAGTCAGGAAATGAAAAAGATATGTTGCTTTAGAAAATCAGCTGTCAGGGATCAATCCAGAGCGTTAAAGAGCAATAACAGCAGTCTAGAGAATAAGGTGCACCTGATGCAGGCATGGTCTTCTCAATTGCTTGCTATGCATCTGAGAACTAGACAATAAATAAGGATGACAGAAGAAGAATCAATGTCTTTGTGTTGTGATGCTGGGGAAGGGTTTTGAATCTATCATACACTGCCAAGAGAACAAACAGGTCTGTTCTGGAGAAGGGGAAACCAAGTTGTCCTTGGAGGCAAGGATATAGAAACTATGTCTTATATACTTTGGACATATTGCTAGGAAGGACTAGTTCTTGGAGAAGAGCATCATGCTTGGAAGCAGAGACCGTCAATGCAGGAGAGGAAGACTCTGGACTGATACAGTGACTATGGCAATGGGATCAGATGTGTCAGAGAAGGTTAGGTTGGATGAGGATAGGGCAAGGTTCAGAACTGTTGTTCGTAGAGTTGCTATGAGTCATAGTTGACTCAATGGCACAAAACAACAACAACCACAATAACATTATTAGGTGGGTAGATGTTAACTAAAGATATGTTGTCTTGATCTATTGTGCTTTTAATCAAAATATAGTGTCCTTCCTTAACTCTTTGCATTGTGTAGTTTATCATATCAGAGATTAATTTTGCCACTCTTGCTTTCTTGTCAAAAATATTTTTACTGATTTTCATATCATAACACCTTTAATCACAATATCCTGTCACTCACAATATTATACTTCAAGATGGATCTAGCCATGGCCTTCTTAACTATGAAAGCAACTCCATTTTTCCTCACCTTTTCATCTGCAGAGTAATATATAATATGATCATCTGACTTAAAATGACCCATGTCAGTCCATCTTATCTCACCAATACTTAGTTTGTCAATATTTATGCATTTCATTTCTTCCTTAACAATATCTAATTTTTCTACATTCATGGTTCTCACATTCCATGTCCCAATCACTAGTGTCTGCTTACAATTGTTCCTCTTCTTTTGTATTTCCATACCTGAAAGCTCAACATCAGTTGCCCTTTCTGTTATCTACATGTATTCTGTTGTACATAGGGTTTTCAGAGGCCTGCTATTTCCAGGATAATATCCATACACATACA
>NW_006399993.1:172325-173326 GCF_000299155.1 Elephantulus edwardii | reverse complement strand
GCAGTCTTGACCACCACGGCAGTGTAGTAGGATTTGAAATGAGGGAGTGGGGTGACTCCTACCTTGTTTCTCTTTTTTAAGGACTGCTTTGCTTATTTGGGGCCTCTTTCCATTCCAAATGAAACTGGAGATTGCCTTTTTAATCTCATTGAAGAATGGAATTGGGATTTGTAT
This sequence comes from Elephantulus edwardii, assembly GCF_000299155.1. Lineage (NCBI taxonomy): Eukaryota > Metazoa > Chordata > Mammalia > Macroscelidea > Macroscelididae > Elephantulus > Elephantulus edwardii. Next base: position 173,152 of record NW_006399993.1, on the reverse strand, counting down.
TGGGATTGCACTGAATGTATAAATTGCCTTTGGTAAGACTGTCATTTTCAGAATATTGAGTCTTCCTATACATGAGCAAGGGATATTCTTCCACTTCTCCAAGTCTCTTTTTGTTTCTTGTAGTAATGTTTTGTAATTTTCTTTGAATAGATCCTTTGTGATTCTGGTTAGATTTACTCCCAAGTATTTAATCTTGTGATTAGCTATCATGAAGGGTATGGTTTTTCTGAGCTCCAGTTATGTGTTCTCTTTGTCACTGTAGGAAATCCAATTGATTTTTGTATTTTTGTCTTGTATCTTGCCACTTTGCTGAGTTGGTCAGATATGTCCAGTAGTTTTCTTGCTGAGTTCTTTAGGGTTTTCTAAGTATACTATCATATCTTCTACATAGAGAGATAATTTTACCTCCTCTTTGCCAATTTGGATACCTCTTATTTTCTTCTCTTGTCTTATTGTTATTGCTAAGACTTCCAATACAATATTGAATAGGAGATGTGATAGTGGGCATCCTTGACTAGTTCCTGTTCTCAAAGGGAATGCCTTTAATCTCTCTCCATTGAAAATAATGTTGGTTGTTGGGTTTGCAAAAAATATTTTTTACTATGTTGAAGAAAATTTCCTCTAATCTTATTTTGTTGAGTGTTTTAACCAGCAAAGGGTGTTGGATTTTGTCAAATGCCTTTTCTGCATCAATTGATAGGATCATGTGGTTCTTGTTCTTTACTTTGTTAATGTGATGAATTATAATGATTGTTTTTGTTATATTGAACCATCCTTGCATACCTGTTATGAATCCCACTTGGTCATGGTGAATTTTTTTTTTTAAA
>NW_006399993.1:165429-170860 GCF_000299155.1 Elephantulus edwardii | reverse complement strand
TTTGTTTCAAGAAACATTTTAATGCCAAGTCATGTTCAAATAAGGTGTTGTTCAGGTTCCAAATGTATGTTTTTTTTCTTTCATCCTTTTGTTATTAATTTCTAATTTTGTAGCATTGTGGTCTGAGAAGACGCTTTGAATTAATTGATGCTTGCCTTGTGACCTAAAATGGGATCTATTCTGGAGAACATTCCATGCACATTGTAGAAGAAGTTGTACTGTGATTTTTTTTTGTGCATTAGCCTATAAATCTCTATGAGGTCAAGTTGGTTATTGAGTGGTTTAATTCTTCAGCATCTTTGTTGAGTTTCTTTCTGGTAGTTCTATGTTTTCTTGAGAGTGGTGTATTGATGTGTCAAACTACTATAGTTGTGTTATCTATTTCCTTTTTCAGTTTTATTAATGTTTGTTTTATATAGTTTGCAAGTCTTTAATTTGGTGCATAGATATTCATTATTGTTATGTTCTCTTGTTCTATTGACCCTTCCTGGCCTTTTGTGATGGTTTTTGCATTGAAATTTATTTTATCAGAAATTAATATTGCTACTCCTGCTTTTTTTCTGGTTGCCATTTGCTTGGTATATTCCCCCTCCCCTTTTATTTTTAGTCTTTCTTTATCTTCATTTTTCAGGTGTGTCTCTTGTAGACAGCATATTGATGGATTTTGTATTTTTATGCAATCTGCTACTCTTTTTTCTCTTCAGTGGTGCATTAAAACCATTCATATTGAGTGTTATTATTGAGAGGCAAGGTTTTATTGTTATAATTTTGTTCCATTTTTTTGGTGTTATTTATAGTAACTTTGGTCCATCCTGCTTTCTGTGGCACATTTGTAAGAAGGACATCTCTTAGTGTTTCCTGCTATGCTGGTCTTATTTTTACAAACTCCCTTACGTTCTGTTTTTCTGGGAAAATCTTGATCGCTCCTTCATATTTGATGGACAATTTTGCTGGGTATAGTATTCTTGGTTGGCAGTTGTGTTCTTTGAGTGTTCAATATATGTCATTCAACTGTCTTCTTGATCGTATGGATTTTGCTGAGAAATTGGCACTTAATCTTATCTGCTTTCCCATATAAGTTACTCTTTTTTTTCTCTCTCCCTCACTGCTTTCAGAATTCTCTCCTTATCTTCAGTTCTGGGAAGTTTGACTATGGTATGTATGCCTTGGTGTTTTTATTTTAGGGTATATTTTATATGGTGTTCTCTCAGCTTCTTGAATATATATTCTCTCATTCTTCATTATGCCTGGGAAGTGTTTCTCTAGTAATTCTTCCAGAACTCTTCCAGTGCCTTTACTTGCTTCTTTTTGTCTGGGATTCTGATGATGTGCATGTTATTTCTCTTGATGTTGTCCCACATTATTCTAAGGTTTTCTTCTTTTTCCTTCCATTTTGATTCTGCTTTTTGCTCTAGCAGATCAGAGGTGACAATTTTATTTTCTATTTCACTGGTACTGTGTTCCATCTCTTTAACCCTATTCATGTGACCCTCCATCATGTTGACAGCATCTGAAACATTGGTCCTCATATTTTAAATTGTGGTTTATTGTTTTTCCAGAGCCTGTAATGCCGCTTTTGTTTTATCTGCATTGTTTTGGATTGTTTTTTTAAGCTCCTTTTGATTTTTGCTTGCAGTGTCCTGTAATCCTCCAAGTTTGTCTTTTACCCATTGAAAATATCCAATCATTGTATTGTTGGTTTCTTTCTATTTTTTTTTTTTTAATTTTCTGTTATAATGTTCCATCAGACTTTCTGGCTTCAGGAAATCCATTGGTACTGTGTCACTTTTTAAAGTGTCATCTTACTTTGGGCTTGTGTAGAGGGTATAGTAGCTTGCTTTCTATGTGATGTTGCTGTGGTAGAGATTTTCATGTCTGACAATGATAGTCACCACTCCAGAAGATGGTGTGGCAGCTGCCCTACCTGGGCTTCTCTCAGTTCAATAGAGAAAAGGCTGATGGAAGCAGCCTCCTCTATCATACAGCTGCCACAATTAGGGTAGCCCACAGTGCTCTGGGCTAAAGGCAGGTGATAAAACACATACATGGTGGAGCACAGAGACCTGATTGCCTGGCATCAGGAACCAGCTCCTAGAGCATGCCTGGTGTCAGCAAGCAGCTTCTTGGTGTGTCACTACTGCTTTCTTATGGATGACATTTGCTTGGTATATATTCCCCACAATTTGATTTTTGGTTTAGATTCCGTTTCTTAAATGTGTTACTTGTCAGCAACATATTGATGGGCTTTTTTTTTTAAATAATTCTGCTTTTCCCCCCTCTCTTATGAGGCATTTAGCCCTTCATATTGGGTGTGATTATTATTAATAGGCTAGGTTTTATTGTTGCCACTTTTCTCCTCTCCCCCCCCCGTTGCAAGTTACTTTGTCTCCTCTACTTTCCTTTAAGGTGTCTGTGTGAAGGACTTCCCTTTGTATTTCTTGTAGAGTTTGGTCTTGTTTTCACAAATTCTTTAAGAAGTTTCTGCTTGTCTGCAAATAAACTAATTCTTTTTCATATTTGATGGAAAGCTTCTCTGGGTTCAGGATCATTGGTTGGCAATTGCTTTCTTTTAGCCATCGTTTACCCCATTGTTTTCTTACTCACATGGTTTTGCTGAGAAATCAGAACTTACTCTTTGTTTTTCTCTAGCTGCTTTTAGTATACTGTCCTTGTTTTTGATTTTAACAAATCTGACAAAGATATGTCTTGATATTTTTCTTTTGGGATCTAATCTGTTTGGCTTTTACTGAGCTTCTGGATGTCTATTTCTTCATTATTTATGATACCTGCAAAGTTTTCAGTTATCTCTTCCACAATTTTTTCCATTTTTAAAAATTCTTCTATTCTGGAATTCAAATTACATATATGTTGTTTCATTTGTTGTCATCCCACATGATGCTACTATTTTTTAAATTTTCTTTTTGTCTTCTCACTGTTTTTTCCCCTTCTTGTAAGTTTTCATTCCATCTCCAGCTTCATTTCTGTCACCAAGTCCATGTTTTCCAACTACTGATCCTACTTCTCTGTTCCCAACTTTTGCATTCCAGTCACCCATTACTATTAATGCATCTTGATTGCATGTTCAATTGATTTCTGACTGCAAAAGTTGGATGACATTTTCTATTTATTCCTCTTTGGTTTTAGTTGTTGATGCATGTATGCAAATGATAGTGGACTTCCTTATATGTGTATGGATATTATCTTTCACTCAAAACATTGCATTTAAGGATAGAACTAGAAATGACTTTTTAAACTATGAATGACCACATTTTCCTCACCTTTTAAGCTCCGGCATAGTAAATCATATGATCTTTTGACTCAAATGTCCAATGTCAGTCCTTCTCATTTTGCCAATACCTAGTGTATCACTATTTACACATTACATTTTTTCTTGACAATGTCCAATTTTCCTACATTCATGGTTCTCACATTACATGTTCCAATCGCTAGTGTCTGCTTACAACTCTTCTTCCTACTTTGTATTTACATATTTGAGGGATCAGCCTTAGTTTCCATATCTGCTAGTCTAAGTGTGTGCTATACATAGGGTTTTGGAAGACCCGTTATTTTGGAAGTGGATGACCAATCCCTCTTCCTAGTCTGTCTTCATCTGAATGCTCAGCTTTAGAACAGTATCTGACAGATAAGCATTTTACAGAAAGGAGCAGATGAAAGACATTTCCCTGATTATAGAAACAACCAATAGATTCAGTGTTGTCCCTGCCCTTGACACATGTGTCTTGACCCATCCCTTTACCTACTCCTACCTAAGCCATTCAACACCTATCCCCCCATGCAGCCCTTGATATGGTGGCTTACATCTCAAGCCTTCTGGACTTCTGTGATTCCAAATGCTATTCTCACCACTGGGTCAATTGGCAGCATCATGATAAACAGTGAAGATATTGAGATTGTTAACCATGCCAGTTTGTTTGGCTCCACAGTCAACATTCTTTTTTTTTCCCCATTAATATCTTTGATTGTAAAAACCATCACACATCAAATTGAATTTAAAACTCTTTTCAATGTTATTTAGTGAAAATCTTTTTACTGTCATATACACGATAAGTTAACATTTACTACTTATCTGTATTGTTTAAGGAAAAATCATCATTTTATGCTTTCACATCTCTAAAACCATTCCCTAGTGAGTATCGGTCATATTTTCTCCATTAAAAAAATCTATTGTAAACGACAAATTATATACCAAAGCAAAACATAGTTACATGCTTTTCATAGTCCGATGAAAAAATAACTCAGTTGCTCCTAATCCCTGATGCAAGGCACTTCCAAGCACCTGCACAAAGTGTTCATGTAAACAGCAGTTCTGTACAACGTTTCAGTGACATGAATGACTTTTACACAGCTTGACCCAGACTTCAGGAAAAAGTTCTATCATAGCCACAGCTAAAGAACACAGTCAACACTCTTGGTATCAGCAGCCAGGAAATGAAAAGACAAATTGTATTGGGAAAGTCTGTTGTCAAGGACCTCTCTAGAGCACTGAAGAGCAACGATGCCAGTCAGGAGACTAAGGTGTGCCTGATCCAGGCCATAGTCTTTGCATTACTTGCTATGCTTCAGAGAGCTGGACAATGACTAGGGTTGATAGAAGGAGAATTAAAGCCTTTGAGCTGTGGTGCTGGAGAAGAGAATTGAATATACCATGGATTGCTAGGAGAACAAATAGGTTCATCCCAGAGAGGGTAAGGCCAGGCTGTTCCTTGGAGACAAGCATTCTGAGGCTTCGTCTGACATACTCTGGGCATGTTGCAAGGAGGGACCAGTCCTTGGAGAGGGATGTCATGCTTAGGAGGGTGGAGAGACAGTGCAAGAGAGGAAGACCCTCAATTAGATGGATTGATTCAGTGACTGGGGTAATGGTAAGTGTGTCAGAGACATTAAGGTTGGCACTGGATAGAGCAGGGTTCTGAGCTGTTGTACATAGGGCCACTGTGAGTCGCAAGCAACTCGATGGAGCATAACAACAATAACAACAGTCTATTTGCTGTTGTTAGGTGCTGTTGAATCAGAGCTAACTCAGAACTGACCTAGTAGGTTTTCAGAGGTAGTGTAGTAAATTGCATGGGAGGAGCTTGCCCTTTTTTCTCCTGTGGAACTGCTGGTGGATTTGAAATGAGTGACATACTGCTATCTCTATTGTTATCTCTATTGCTCTCTCTACTGCTCTATCTATTGATCTATCTATATCTATCTATCTATCTATCTATCTATCTATCTATCTATCTATCTATCTATCTATTTATCATCTATCTATCTGCAAGAAGCTATGCTGCAGCCCCAAAAGCACGCAGTTCTAATCCACCACCTGCTCTGTGGGAAAAGGGTGGACAATCTCTGTGCAATTAATTGCCTTTAAAAATCTGTGAGAGTCAGCCATGGATCAGTTCCCACTTGAAGGTACACAAAA
>NW_006399993.1:156619-165147 GCF_000299155.1 Elephantulus edwardii | reverse complement strand
TATACTTTTATTTTTAACCATTTGAGAGTAATGTACTCCCAAATTGTGACTTTTCAACTTTTACATAGTTATTTTATGTAACTCATAAAAACAAGGATATTCATTTATATGAACACAGCTTAGGAAATTTAGGTTATTATGTAATGTTGTTGTTACGTGCTGTCAAGTTGATTATGACTCATAGTGAACCATGAACAACAAATCTAAATCATGTCCCACTGACCTAAGGAATAATCCCTACTAACAACATGCCCAAAGTATGTGAGATTAAGCTTCCCTATTCTTGTCTCTAAGAACACTCTGACTGGACTTTTTCCAAAACACATTTATTCATTCTTTTGGCAGTCCATGGGGTTTTAAGTACTCTTCTCCAATACCACACCTCAAAAGCATCAATTCCTCATCTTTATTCATTGTTTAGCTCTCAGAGGTACAGCAAATAATTAATAAGCTGTGGCCTTAATCAGGCACAAATTAATCTTTATACTTATATCATTGCTCTTCAGTACTTTGGAGAGGTCCCTGATAACAGACTTGCCCAATGCAATATGTCTCTTGATCGTCTCACTGTTAATACTAAGGGTGTTGTTGATTGTGGATCCAAGTAAGACAAAATTATTGACAACGTCAATTTTTTCCCCATCTATCATGATGTTGCTTATTGGTTCAGTGGTGGGGATTTTTGTCTTCTTGATGGTGAGATTTAGTCCATATTGAAGGTTCTAGTGTTTGATCTTTAAAATTTTTTTAATTCATTGTTTCATATTTTCTTTCCTTCTCTCCTCCTGTCCACAAGTTATGCACCTCCTTTTCCAGATTGTTGTCATACAAATAATACCTCATCATATATTCTTTCGGACAACTCTTCCCCTCATCCATTCTAATGCAGTGTTTATAATCTATCCATTCTTTTCCCATTCTCTCCCCAGCCCCTCCATACTGCTTCTCCCATATGTCCTATTTTACAAGAGCAGTGTTTTGCAGTATTTGTGTAGCAAGAGTTACAGGTCTTCCTCAGTTTCAGTAAGCAAGGTTGTGTTGTCTGCATAACCCCAGTTGTTGGTGAGTCTTCCTCAACCCTGATGCCACATTCTTCTTCATATAGTCCAGCTTCTCTTTCTGTAAGGATTTGTAGGCTTGGGAACTCAATGGAATGTTGCCAAGAGTCAGAATAGATTCTAGAGTAATGAGTTTGGCTTGGACATTTCTGTGGAATTTTATTTCTTTTTATGCTGGTGATATTATTATCTACACATAATGACAAATTTTTTCCTCTTTTCCAAGCATTTATGGCTGGATGACTTTTTTTTTATTATTACGCTGATTCAGCTGAAGTTTCTGCACTATGCTCTCTTTTTCCTATGCTGCTCTCAAGAACATTGTTGTTGTTGTTGTTAAGTGCTGTCGAGTCATAGACAATTCATAGCGACCCTATGAATGAAAGATCTGAATACTTGTATAACTTTAATCATTTCTCCACTTTCATAGAGTTTCCAGAGGCAAGCCATTTTGGAAGTAGATGGCACTCCTGCTTCCAAGCTTGTTTTAATCAGGGAGCTCCACCAAACATTGTCCACCATGGGCAACCACTATCACATTTGACACATCAGTGTCACAGTGTTTAGCATTACAGCAACCACAAGCCACCTCTGTACAGCAAATGGACAGACCAGTGCTATACCACTTAGAAGAATGTTTGACCCAAACCAGTTAAAATCAGGGCTGAGGGCCACAGATTAAAATCACCCACCTTTGGCTTGGGCTCATAACTTTCTATTACTGTATCATTATTATCTGACCACTTGTCTGGCTCCCTCACTAGCTTGAATATGCTTTGAGGACATAGATTGATTTGCCTTTGTATCCATGTTGTTGTTAGGTGTCGTCGAGTTGAGCATGACTCATAGCAACCCTATGAACAAAAGATCTGAACTCTGTTCTATCCTGCACAATCCTCACACTACCTAACACACAAGAGCCCATTGCAGCAGTCACTGTATCAATACACTTGGTTGAGGGTCTTCCTCTCCTTCACCGATCTTCCACTCTTTGCAACATCATTTCCTTCTCCAGGGAATAGTCCCTCCTAGTAACATGTCCAAAGTATGTGAGGTGGATCCTCATCATTCTTGCCTCCAAAGAGCACTCTGGCTGCACCCTCTTCAAGACATATCTATTCGTTCTCTTGGCTGTCCATGGGATGTTCAGTGCTCTTCACCAACACCACAGCTCAAAGGTGTAAATTATTTTTCTTTCATCCTTATTCATTGTCCAGGTCTTGGATGCATAGCTAGTAGTCAGAAAGACTATGGCCTGAATCAGACACACCTTAGTCCTCAAACTGACATCACTACTCCTCAATACTGTGGAAAGGTCTCTAACCTGCAGATTTTCCCAGCGCAATGCATCTCCTTATTTCCTGACTGCTTGTGCCAATGGTGTTAATTGTGGAACCAAGCAAGAAGCTGTTGACAGTTTCAATCTCCTCTCTTTCAGGAATGGTATTCATAGCACTCAGTAATTCTTGACATAGAATGAATGTTTAGGAGTAATAATATTGAGCATTATAATTTTATATAAATGCTTTTATTAATCCTTCCAATAATACAATAAAATGGATAAATTTTTCATAATTTTATAAATGAGGAAACTGAGACACAAAGAGATTAACAATTAACCAAAATCTATTCATCTAGAAAGAGGCAGAGCTTGAATTTGAGTTTGGACCCATTTCCTGAAACTTTTCTCTTAAATTACCATTCTTTATTGATTACCCAGTGAATGAATGAGTGAACGTGTTAGAGGACAGATACAGTGCTTCCTTCTATCTCTAGGGAGTTTAGAAAGGTCTCCCAGGGTTTTTCTTTCCTGGAAAAGGATTGACTACAAAATTGTTGATTCTGAGTTACCTTAGGAGATAATATTTTCTACTTCAGCAAAGTGAAACCTATATTAAATTTTGGGGCATCCCCATTTGTCCTTGGAAATAGCAAGCAGTACACAAGGGATTCCGAATCTAGGGACTCTGTCAGAATCTTTAGAATTCAGGCAGTTTCAGAGCTAGGCTAAGATTTTTCATGGACAAAGAGAAAAAAATCTTATTCTGACATAAAGGTTTATGGGCTCACCATCTGCCCACTCTTAGAATTGGTAGAAGATGATCCATAATACTGACAATGTCCAATGAAAAGGCAACTTTTTTCCTTTGGGCAACTCCTGAGAGTTTATTCCTTGGTTCCTAACATTGAGCTTCAGAAGCTGCCTCAAACTATGCAGGGGTTTATGTTCATGTACTCACTCTAGAACCCAGAAGTAATTGAGGTGGAAGAAAATGTTTCTTTATCCATAGCAACATCTGACCTTTATTACGACAGAAAAATGGTTGTTTTGTTTAAAAGTAATGAAATATGTTGCTGTGTTGTTGCTGATTGCAGTTGAGTTGAGCACAACTCATAGTGACCCTAAACATAAAGTTTTTCTATAATTATTGACATTTATCAAAGTTCATAGAGTTTCCAGAGGCATGTTGTTTAGGAAGTGGATGACTCTACTGCTTCCAAATGAAATATGATTGGGGGAGATTGTACGTCTCAGATGTAAGTCACATGCTCCCTATGACTGCAAATGCCAGATTAGTACTAAACTTCCTGGAAGCCCAGGTACAAAGATAATTCTAATAGATAACTTGGCTTCAGGGTTTTCTCTTTCAAGTACAGACAAGTGGGAACCTTGAACAACTTTGATGGAAGAGCAGACCTTTTCTTTACTCTTGAGTATACCTGGTTGCCATTTGATCCCTACCACCACTGCTCTGAAGCAAAACTGTTTTCCTCACTATACTGAAACTTCTCTACAGCAGGCCAAGCTTCTTATTCCTCTCTAGAGCCACCAGCATTAAGCCTGGGGGGAAGGAGCATCAGAAATGCTTGACCACTAACATTTACGGGGAACACTGGTTTTCTAAAAGCTTCCACAGACACAGTATCATTTAGAGTTTATAACAACTCTGTGAAATATGGTCGAGATCACTACTCTGTAGGTAAAGTGATGCAGCCAACATCTGACTGCTAATAATTGATTATTGTCTATACATGACACCATTCAGCTCCCTCTGGAGGAATCCACACTGAAGCTGGTGCTCTCTCACTGGGGGAGGAAAGGGGAAGTGAGGATAGGGAGGGAGTTTGCAATGTAAGGAGATTCCTAACTTGGAAAGAGGGAAAGCTAGCTAGGTGCTTGCAATCTTAACATCCCGTCTTCTTTTGTCTGGTAGCATATGCACTCTTTGGCCAGCAGAGGGAAGCACTGAAACACAAAACTTTTTAAAGGCCAGGTTTGGCGTGGGCTCACACTCTCTATGTGATCAGAAACTTAAACAATTCTGGGCAAAAATTGAGACTATCATTTATTGAAAGTAGCTCTGGTGGCCTGGTGGTAAGAAGCTGCGCTGCAATCCCGAAGCGCGCCCTTTGAATGCAGCAGCTGCTCTGCGGGAAAAGAACGAATAATTTCCTTTGCAATTAACTAACTGCCTCTGAAAATCCGCTGGAGAGTCAGTCAGCTTTGGGTCGTTACAAAACAACAACAGCAGCAGCAGCAGCATTTACTGAAGACCTCGCTTAACCAGATGAATTGAAAACTCAGAAAAGTCTTCTTTTCTGTCATCTTTTTCCAAGGTCCCAGTTGTTCAGCCTTGAAAGAGAAGAGGCTGAAGCGAAATCTACGAAGACCTGCAGTTCTCCAAACATTGCATCACTTGGGATAATCATTATTAAATATTATTTAAAATCCTGAAAACAATGCTTCTTAGAAGGGATTACTCTAGATTCTATCACTGCCCCAAATCCCTTCCTCTCTCCTTTCCTTGCTTAGGGCGAATTCCAACATTTCTTTTCCACGAGAATGGAGACAGTTAACCAAGTTCTTGGAGTGAAAGTCTGAGATGCTACACTGGGATGGACCCTAATGTCTAACGAACCTCTGTCCTTTCTGATTGTCCTGGGCTTGCTGCTAGTAATTTTCCACCCAGGAGTTTCTCAATGACCACTGCCTTTTAATATAAGCCCCCATCATCTCTTGTTTGCCCTCCTCACTGTTCTACACTCTAGGCTTTGTCACTGTACCACATTAATCCCACACAATAGGCACAGTGAGCCATGCTGATGACACTGTAATTATCCTAAAACCTCCCTCTTTCCCATGACCTTTAGGGAAAACCTCCAATTTTCTCAGCCCAGCAAACAAGGTTGGGTACAATCTGGGCCTGACTCACCTCTGCAACCTTATTCCTCACTCTGTCTCAGCTTTTCCAGCAGCTGGCAAGCTCTCTCCAATCTCTGTGGCCATGAGCCACAGCATTCACAGTCTGTGAACACTCTTTTATGAATACTTGTTCCTATTTCCAGACTCAGCTCCAATGACTTGTCTTCTGGGAAGGCTTTCATGATCCCCTTTCTGTACCTACTTGGAACAAGCTCTTCCTCTACCTCACTGCCCAGTACTGGAAACACTTGCCTGCTGTGATTTCTCTCTCTCATTTATCTGAGGGCTCTTTGAGGGCAGGGACTACATATTAGCTGAGTGTCCCCAGATCTCAGTACTGGATCCAGCACCCAGTAGCAGCTTAGTGGATGTCCACTGAATACATGAACTTGACCTTAGATGGTTTTGTCACTCAACCTCATAGTTTCAGGGTCCAACAGTTCCAGTCTCATAAGTAGTAGGGAAACATGGTATACAGGCCTGGAGAAAAGAGTTGGCTTCTGAGTCCCTGATGGTCACGATTTTCCTCCCTCCATACATCCTTCCATAACTAGAGTATATCCTTCACCACATCCCAATCGGACTAGAAAGAGATCCTACCTTTGCATTCTGCCTTGGCTTTGAGGCACCCCTCCCCACACTTTTCACCTTCAAACACCTCCTTCTCAAAGAGTCTGCCTCCAAGTCTTTATAAAATATCTTTTTACGTCCTACCTTCCCGCATTACTCATCTCCTGTCACTGTCTTGTATCAGGAGTGATGGAGTGGGAGAAGATGTGGTTGGAGATAGGAGAGCACAAAGGTGGAGAGGGTGAGTAATGCCTTTGTGTTCTAAGGTTTCCATCTTCTCACTGAAATGGCAAGCACTGATTAAGTAGCAGTAATTCCTCCTTTTCAGCATTTGCTTCAGGGAAGAGGATAAATGATTTACTGCCAGCAATCTCAACCTCACTGCTGGAAGGGTCCTCAGAGGCAGCTGGAGCCTGCATGCCCCAGGCATGTGGTAAGAGGGAAGGCACCTTCTCCTAAAGAGGTTTTTTAAATTTCATCTTTTTGTCATCTTTTGGCAGAACCGATGCCCATTTGTGCCCTTGTCTTGTCCTCACCCACTCGCAGGCTGTTCATTTTGTTACTAGTCACTGAGGATGTGGCAGAGAAAGTCACTTCCTGTGCTGATTTTAATGGCAACATATTTATTAGATTTTAAACAAATGTGTGCACCCCATGCAAACTCTGAACAATTTCAACTGGCCTGCATTATTAATTAATCAACACAGTCAAGTGCGAGGGGTAGAGGGTAATGAGTTCTTGTGGGTCGTGGAAGGTAGGAAACTGAGGTTGTTATATTGATTCCCTGAGAAGGAGAATGACCTCGGTGGGTATACCACATGGTAGGAAGGCTGATATCACCTTCACTTTAATATTTTCAGAAATTATGCTGGTGATTGCTTGGCCTTTGTGGTGGTTTTCAACAACCCCACCAATTCTTTGATAATACTTTTAATTCCGCCTCCTTTGAAATATGGGCCGAATTTAGCAACTTGCTTCTACTAAACAGAACAAGGCAGAAGTAATGCTACATGAATTTTATGGCTAGCTGCTGCCAGGTTCACTCTTTCTTTGGATGCTTGCTTTTGGATCTTGGTTGCCATGGTATGATGAAGCCCAGTTACATGGACAGGCCATATGTAGATAGTGTCTCTGCCAACTGCTTTATGTCAGGTTCCAGACAATCTGTGAGTGGACGTGTGAGTTCACATTGGGTCCAGAGGAAACCTTTGAGGGTATCTTGGCCCCAGCCATCGTCTGACTACAATCATATGATAGATCTTGAACCAAGAAACACAGCTGATCCCAGTCAACCTCCAGAAATGAGAAAAACAATGATGAGGATAGTGATGTTAAGTGCTAGTGCTTTGAGCCGCTAAGTTTAGTTTGTTATCATTGGTTATCATTGGTCAACGTCATTGTTATCAGTCAGGCTGTCATTAGTTGATTTCATTGAGTAGGCTCACTGATCCTCAGCTATTCTCACAATCATTGTTGTACTCGAGACCATTGTTGCAGCCCAGTGCCAATCTGTCTCTTTGAGGGTCATCCTCTTTTTTTTCAACTCTTTACCAAGTCCAGTTTCTCCAGTGACTAGCCGCTCTTGCAATAGTTTGTTTTCCCCCTTCAGCTGAATTCTTCTCCACTGGGAACTCTGGATCTTGAGAGTGCTGTTTTCCTTTGCTGCTTCCTTCACATACATGATTTCTCTTTCTCTTTAACTCTTGGAAAGTATCACTAAGGCAAGGCTTTTGTGTGTTGTTGTTGTTAGGTGCCATTAAATTGAGTACGACTTATAGTGAACCTATGAATAAAAGATCTGAGCCCTGTCCTGCCCTGTGCCATCCTCCCAATCACTGACACACTTGAACCCATTGCTGCAGTCACTATGTCAATGCACACAGTCCAGAGTCTTCCTCTCCTTCACTGTCCCTCCACTCCAAAGCATGATGTCCCTCTCCAAGGAAGAGCATTTCCTAGCAACTTGTCCAAAGTATATGAGATGAACTTTTATTATCATCTATGTTTCCAAGGAGCACTCGGGTTGCACCTTCCCCAAAACATATGTGTTTTTTTCTTTTTGTGTATAGTAGGTAATAGTAATTACTTGGGACAAAATGGGAGATTGTAGTACAGACCAGAACAAATGAGAGTGTGAATCTAAATATTAGACACATGTTGGTGAAAATCCAGACATTCCATTCCACCATAAATTTCGTGGAGTCCTGCCTGCCTGTGTTTATTCCTTTACCTCCTCTCTTTGCTGCTCTTGCTGTTATGTGCCAATGAGTAAGAACCTTCTCATAGCAGTTTTCAGAAACAGTAAATTACTTGGAAGGAAATTGCCCATCTTTCTCCTTTGGAACAACTAGTGAATTAGAACCACGATCTTTGAGTTAGCTGTAGAACCCCTTACAACTAGACCACCAGAGCTCCTTTCTCTTTCTTTAGTTACATTCTTTCTTGTTGTTTTTGTAAGCACAACAATCCAATTATTAATACATAAGCCCTGGGTAACAAGAAACAACACCTTAAAACAACTATGAGATATCATCTCATCCTAGTCAGAATAGCAAAATTTAACAGAACAGCAAGCAACAAATGCTGGTGAGGTTGTGGACAAACTGGAACCCTTATTCACTGTTGGTGGGAGTGTAAAATGGTGCAACCACTGTGGAAGGTGTATGGCACTTTCTCAAAACGTTACAAATAGAGAT
>NW_006399993.1:146589-147869 GCF_000299155.1 Elephantulus edwardii | reverse complement strand
TACTCTCTGGTATCCTCTCTACGCAGGCTGCTATCCCTCTGGCTCTTCACACTGTGCTCTCCACCTCCACTATCTTCCAGAAAAACCCATATTTGTACTTTCTTCTAACATCTAAACTAAAGCCAGGAGAATTTCCTTAAAAAGAACCATTATGTTTTTTTCTAAACAGAAGAACATTCTGTTCCTAAGAGCAATTACATTTGGCCCAGATTGCAGATCACTAACTTCGAAAATGAACGTTTTCCTCTTTCTGTTATATCATCATAAAACTCTGTGACAGCTGTGGTAGATGTTGGTATTGGGGACTGTGAAGCAGAGAGTGGAGAGAAACAGTCTACATGGAAGGATTATAGAAGGTTTTGGGAGGAGATGATATTTAAGCTGAGGGGAGTATTCCAGGGAGAGGGACCAACATAAGCAGAAGTATTCTGGGCATGATGAGAAGATTAGGAAAGAACTCTAGGGTGGTCGGCTGGAATTAGTTTGTACAAGAACTAGTAGCGTTAGGGTTTGTCTTCCACCCCCTCTCTGGTAATAAAGACTATATCATACAAAAAAGAGAGACTTTTTGATTCTTTTCTTTTTTTTTTTTTGGTTGGGTGCCATAAAGTTTACTACAACTCATCGTGACTCAGTAAATAACATATCTGGACCTTGCTCTATCCTGTACCATTCTCATGATCTCTGTCATACTTGAGGCCATTGTTATAGTCACTGGGTCAATCTGTTCTGGGTTGTCCTCTCTTTTGCTGACCTTCCATCTTTCCCAGCATATCATTTTCTAAGGACTGCCTCCTTCTGATCAAAGTATGTGAAATGAGGTTTAATCATCCTTGCCTCTAAGGAGCACCTGATTGTACTTCCTCCAAGGCAGACTTGTTTGTTCTTTTGACAGTCTGTGGGACTATTCAGTACTCTTCCCCAACAGCACAATTCAAAGACATTAATTATTCTTCTGTCATATTTATTCATTGTCTAACTTTCAGATACATAGGAAGCAAGTGAAAAGACGAAGGCTTTGATCCTGTTCACCTCAGTCTTTAAACGGACATTGTTGACTTTTAGTACTTTGAAGAGGTCCTTAACAGCAGATTATCCAAATGCAATATGTCTTTTGATTTCTTTTATTTTCTTGTTATCCTGGAAGCTGATTGTAGATCCAAGTAAAAGAAAATCATTGACAACTTCAATCTTTTCTCTATCTATCATGATAGATAGAGGGATACAGGGATGCATCCTGTCTCCATACCTTTTCAACCTATATGCAGAACAGATTATCC
>NW_006399993.1:144400-145829 GCF_000299155.1 Elephantulus edwardii | reverse complement strand
TGGCACAGGACAGAGTGGAGTTTAGGGCTGTTGTACATAGGGTCGCTATGAGTCGCAAGCGACTCGACGGCACATAACAACAACAACAACAACATCATGATGTTGCCTATTGGCCCTGTGATGAAGATTTTGGTTTTCTTGACATGGGGGTGTAATCTATATTGAAGGTCGTAGTCTTTGATCTTCGGCAGCCAATGTTTCAAGCCCAGTTTAATACATCATTTGAATTTTTGACTACTACATACATACATGTTGTTTGTGGATTCAGGTAAATGAAAGTCTTTGACAACTTCAATCTCTTCTCCATTTATTATGATGCTGCTATTGGACCAGTTTTTTCCTTTTGATTTTGAACGGTAATCAACACCAAAAACTTCAGTCTCTGAAAACTGGAAACAGATTGAATAAATATGTTGAAAAGATACAATCCTGGTGTACACCTTTCCTAAATGTAAACCTTGAAATATCCTCTGATTCTATTTTTTTTAATTTATACTAGTTAATTTACAAAATTCAAATACATTGTTTTTCAGACCAGATTCCTTAATTGTGCTCATGTGAAGCCAATAAACAGACCAAGAGGAAGTCATTTAAACAGAATGAGATTATTCTAATCTGTTTAAATAACTACCTCTTTGTCTGTTTATAGGCTTTACATGAGCACAATTAATAGTTATAAAACAGTATTCTTGACAATGTCATCCATAACTTATTATGATCCATACAATCAAATGCCTTTGCATAATCACTAAAACACAGATAAACAACTTTCTGATATTTTCTGTTTCCAGCAAGATCCATCTGATATCAGTAATGATATTCATGCTCTTTGATTTCATACCTTCTTTCTGAATTTGACTTGAATTTTTGTCAATTCCTTGTCAATGTAATGCCACAATTATTTTGAAATTTTCTTCAGCAAAGCTTTCCTTACGTGTGATATTAATATTGTGTGGTATTATTTTGCATTCTGTTGAATCACCTTTCTTTGGAATGAGTATATATCTCTTCTGTTAGTTTTCAAATTTCTTGGTGGAAATGAATGAAAGCTTCTAGCAGTGCATCTATTTGTGGAAATATCTCAATTGGTATTCTGTTATATCCCAAGGCCTGGTTTTTGTCAATACTTTCAGTGGAGCTTCCCTCAGTACCATTGGTTATTGATCATATTCTGTCTACTGAAATGTTTGAACAGCAACTGGTTCTGTCTGGTACTCTATGTATTCTTTCCATCTTCCATTAGTGTTTCCTGAAATATTCAATCTCTTGCTCAAAGTATTGAAACTGAAGGCATGCATTTATTTTTACATTCTTTCAGCATTAGAAAGGTTGAATGTATTCTTTCATGTTTCCTTTCCCCCCCTACATTTTAAAAATATTCTTCCAGGTCTTAGAACATTTTTCTATTATGCTTTATCTTTTGAGTTCC
>NW_006399993.1:142880-144300 GCF_000299155.1 Elephantulus edwardii | reverse complement strand
AGCTGTGGTATATTCACACAATGGAATACTATGCTGCATTGAAAAACAAGGAACTCATGCAATATTATTCAAAATGGGTGACCCTGAAGGGCATTATACTGACTGAGTGAAGTATCTCAGTCACAAAAGGACAAATACTGCATAGTGCCACTGTTGTGGCTGACCTTGGGGTTGGGGAGAGACTGAGAAAGACGGGATCAATAATGTATATTGCATTGAAACAGATGAGGGAGAAAACTGTTTAAAAGGGATATGTGATTAGGTATTTTTGTCATGACAGGAGTCTAGAGCGAAGGCTACATGGTGGAGTGGACCTGGGGGAGGGTTTGAAAAACAATGAAAGAATTTTTCTTTTACTTTTCCAAGACAGTAACTAGGAAGGAGGGTTGGGAGGGGAGGAAAGTGCAACAATGAATGAATGGAAATCTAAAGTCTCTGTAAATTTTTACTGAAATTAACAATAAATGAAAAAAAAGAAACAAAACCTTATTTGTCTACCTTTAAATATGTTTTCTTTTTCTAGATACACTCCCTATAGGGACAGAAATGTACCTTAAGCACTTTAAGGTCTCCTTGCCCCTTTGCACTAGAGTTGTGTTACATTCTAGAAATCACTGAGATGTGGCTCAGGGTCCTTACTAGTGTTTGCTCTTTTCCAGCATGCACTGAGTATACAGTTCTTTCTCATCTTTAATCAATTTATAGAGTTGGGTGCTGTGATTCCTCATTCCTTACTATAAGGTTTCTCTGGATCCAATCTCCCAGCCATCCTTGATCTGATGGAAAACAGGGAGTTTTGCTTCTATGCTGTGAGCTGTTACCCTAGAATCATCTTAGAGCCACTTCTGCTTCACATTCCATGTCTTGATGGACTTTGCTCTGTTCCCACACTCAACTTAGGAAGGGATGTGTGTAATTTTTCAGTCTCTGTGTTCGCTGCAGAGGTAATGAAAGGACTTTCTTCTTTCTCAGGGACTTAGTAGACTCTCCTTTCTTTCTTCTCAACTTTCTAGCTCCCTGATGCCCTGTCTGGTTCAGTCCTGGTCTCCACTGTGAGAAAATGGTTTCAACTGATGGTGATTTCCCCTCAGTTAACATTTATAATATCAAGTTTATGCCCCAAATACTATCTATCATCAGAAGTTAAAAACACTGGTCTTTTGCAAGGCAAGAAATACTGTCTTTTGAATGTGTAAATACAGCATTTATCTCTTCAAAGGAAACTGTAGATCTAGCCCCCTGTGTTGAGGAGGAAGGAGGTGAGAACCTAGAGACAGCAGGAGTACTATGTGAGTTCTCTTTGGTGAGAAACAAACATCTGACCACAAAGACTTAACATATTTGTACTTTCTTCTTTTTTTTTCTTTATTTCTTTAATTTATTTTTTTTATAATTTTCATTTTTTTTACAGAGGTTTTGG
>NW_006399993.1:141598-142167 GCF_000299155.1 Elephantulus edwardii | reverse complement strand
CCACCAATAGTGAACAAGGATTTCAGTTTCTCCACAACCTCATGAGCATTTGTTGCTTGCTGTTCTGTTAAATTTTGCTGTTCTTACTGGGGTAAGATGATATCTCACAGTTGTTTTCATTTGCATCTCTCTTAGAGCTAGGGTTTTTGAACATTTCTTCATATGCTTGTTAGACATCTGAATGTATTCCTTGGTGAAGTGTCTGTTCATATCCTGTGCCCATTTTTCCATTGGATTGTTGACCTTTATCTTGTTGTGGTGCTCAAGTATTTTATAAATTCTAGGTAGAAGTCTATTATTTATTATTTAATTGGTTTGCTTATGAAGTTTTTATATATTTTGTTTCACACTATTCTTCATTCATATTGTGTTTATAAATATTCTTTTCAGTTCTATGACAGATGCATGTTCACATATCCATTCCCACCCAGTCAATTCCTTCTTACTTAATGGACAGAGAGAAACTGTTGATAGGGTTGCTAAAACTATAAATATTTATGGAAATAGACTGTCATGTCTTTTTTCTGTGGAGTGGCTGGGGCGGCTCAAACCTCAGATCTTTTGATTCA
>NW_006399993.1:134459-135598 GCF_000299155.1 Elephantulus edwardii | reverse complement strand
AAAAAAAAAAAAAAGCAAAAGAATTTAAAGCAGCAGTGCAAACACACACATGTGTATCAACGATCATTGCAAAACTGCAATAGCTAAATGGTGAAAAAGAATCCATGCAGTCATCATCCAGTGAATGGATAAACAAAACATGACACAATGAAATATTCTTAAATAATAAAGAAAAATGAAGTTCTGTCACATGCTATAACATAAATAAACTTTGAAAATATTGTGCCAAAACAGGACAGATCATAGGGTCGCTATGAGTCCCAAGCGACTTGACGGCACATAACAACAACAATAACAACAACAACAACAACAACAACAAATATTATAATATATTAGGTACAAAAGAATAAGTATTGTATAATCCTACTTCTATGAAATATCCAGAATACGTAAAGTCGTAGTGTTTACCCAGAAACGGGAAGTGCAAATACTTAAGGAATAAAGGAATCTTGTGGAGGCATGACAAAAAGAAAAAAAAGTTGAGATGGTTCCACAGCACAGTGAATGTTGTTATTGTTTTTAATAACATTTTTATTTTAATTGAGATTTTAATGAAATTTTGCAGAAAAGTTGGATTTTTACTCATTTATTATTGGACATTTTCTTCCCTTTCCTTCCCCCAATTCACTTTACAATGTACCACTTATTCTGGACTGTTGTCATACATAAAATGCCCAATCATATATTCCTTTAAGTAGTTCTTTCCTTCATATGTTCCAATGCAGTTTTCATTATCTATTGACCCTCTTTTTACTCTCCTCCAAACTCCCCATGTCAGTCCTGCTTTATAACAGTGGTGTTATGCAGTATTTGTCCTTTTATGACTGAAATATTTCAGCGTAATGTCCTCTAGGATCACCCTTGTTGTGTTATGTTTTATGAATTCCTTTTTATGAGTTTTTCAGTGCTGTATAGTACTCTATTGTGTGAATATACCATAGTTTTTCTATTTCTTGATTGAGACTTGGATTGTTTCCATCTCTTTGCTTATTGCAAATAAGGCAGCAATAAACATGACTGTGCATACATCTGTTTGGGTGGTGACTCTGATTTTTTTAGGGTCTATTCTCAGTAGTGGAATTTCTGGGTCAAGTGGTGTGTCTTTTTCCAATTTTTTAAGAAAGCACCAGATCGCTTTC
>NW_006399993.1:114144-114785 GCF_000299155.1 Elephantulus edwardii | reverse complement strand
GAGATTGCATTAGTTAACTTAGCGCAATTCTCTTGAGCCTCTCCCAGGTTACATAGTATTTTTCTAAATCACTGTAAGTGCTGCATAGTATTCCTTTGTGTGAATGTACCACAATTTGGGCTGTTTCCATGTTCTTGTGATGGTGAATAATGCGGCTATGAACATAGATGTTTCAATTCTAATTTCTGTGGGATATATTACTAGTAGTGGAATAGCTAGGTCATATAATTTCTATGTTCAACTTTTTAAGGAAATGCAAAACGGTCTTCTAAAATGGTTGTACCATTTTACAATTCCACCAATAGTGTAAGAGAGCTCCCACCTCTTCACATCCTCTGTAACATTCATTCTTTGCTGCCCTGCTAAACTTTGCACTGCTACTGGAATGAGGTGGTATCTCAGTGTGGTTTTGATTTTCATCTCTTTTACTGTCAATGATTTTGAACATTTCTTCGTGTGTGTGTTGGCCACCTGAATGCTTTCCATGTCTTTCCATGTCTTTTTCTCATTTTGTAATTGTGTTATCAGTCATTTTCTTGTGAAAGCCTTGTAAGATTGTTCAATCTTTTGATATGAGATCCTTTTCTGAAATGGTTGTTGTTATTGTTGTTATGTGCTGTTGAACGCTTGCGACTCATAGC
>NW_006399993.1:112604-113729 GCF_000299155.1 Elephantulus edwardii | reverse complement strand
CATTTCTGGCTATGTTTGGCAGTCTCGTTATACCCTAGATTAGGCTGTCTTAGCTTGAGCCCAGTTTTTCTCTGATGAACTTCATAGTGTTAGGCTTTACTCCCAGGTCTCTGATTCACCTTGAGTTGATTTTTATGTATGGTGTGAGATGTGGACCGTGTTTCAGTTCTCTGCATTAACAATCCAGTTTTGCCAGCACCATTTGTTGAAGAGGTTGTCATTTTCCCATTTGATAGATTTTATTTCCTTGTTAAATATCAGTTGACCATAGGTCAATGGGTTCTCAATTCTGTTCCATTGGTCTACATGTCTTCCACTGTCCCAGTACCATGCTCTTTTGGTTTCTACCACTGTGTAGTAGGTTTTGAAGTCAGGGACTGCTATGCCTCCCACTTCAGTTTTGTTTTTCAGACGTGCTTTGCTTATTCTGTGTCTCTTGCCTCTCCAAATAAACTTGACAATTTCCCTTTTGATCTCCTTAGAAGATGAATTCACTATCTGTATTGGGATTCTGTTGAACATGAAGATTGCTTTTGGTACGATTGTCATTTTCACAATATTGAGTCTTCCTATCCATTAACAGGACACATTTTTACATTTATTTAGGTCTTCTATTGGGTCCTGCAGAAATTTTCTGCTAAGTTTTTTTGTTTAGATCTTTTGTGTCTCTCTAGTTAGCTTTACTTCTAAGTATTTCACTTTGTGGTTGGTTATTTTAAATGGTATTACTTTCTTGGATTCCATTCCTGAGTTATCTTTGTTACTGTGGTGGAATCTTACTGATTTGGGGATATTGATCTTATATCCTGCCACTCTACTATATTGGTCTACTAGCTCTAACAGGTTTTTTTATTGAGTCCTTGGGGTTTTCTGTTTATGTTATCATATCATCTGTACATAGCAACCGTTTAACACTCACTTTGCTGATCTGGATGCTTTTATTCCCTTCTCATCATATTGTCCTACCAAGCACTTCCAGTAAAATAGTGAATATAAGTGATGACAGTCCACATCCTTGTCTCGTCTCTGTTCACAAGGAAAATGTTTTTAGTCTTTCTCCATTTTAAATGATAATGGCTTGTGGTTTTGCCTGTACCATTTTCACTATATTGAGGAAATTCCCTT
>NW_006399993.1:105751-107156 GCF_000299155.1 Elephantulus edwardii | reverse complement strand
AACTCTGGTTGAAGTGTGTTTGGGGGTATTGGAGAAGGTGTCTCAAGATGAATGTTCAAGTTGGGCATTAGAGGGTAAGGAAGAACGTCTGAGGAAGAGCCAGTAGGAATGTTGTGGGTCAGTCCTCAGAGCCTACCACCACAGTCTGAAGGCTGAACTCTCTGCCCAAGTTTGCTGTGGTCCAAGTAGACTCTTCCCACCCTTTTAAGAAGAGGTTCTACTTGAATTCAGCCTCTCTCAGTATTACTGAGTCCAAGACAAACTTTTATCTTGTGTCCTATCTTTGTGACTGTTTCCAAACTTTCCTGACTAGCCACTGTCCCCTTCAGACCAAGACTATCTCCTTCTGTCCTGAGAGAGATCCAACAAAACTTTGTACTCTTCAGAACCTTTTCTTCACCTTACCATCCCTTTTCCCCATGTCGATGGTGTCACCTCTGTTCAATAATTCTCCTGCTCATTTATATGACTGTTCCCTGGATCCATCTCTTATTCCCTGATTAGTTCGACATTTTAACTTTTTGTACTCTCATCAACTTCCTTCCAGTATTTGTAAATTCTCATGTCTTCTAATTTTAAAAGTAAAAATCTCCCTTGGACCATCAATGATCCTTATATTTCCCCCATTCATGGCCAGTGGCTCAAAAGAATTTGCTGTTGACCTTCAACCCCTACATTTCTACCCTCCATCATTTTTCTGGGACCTTATTTTTTTTTTTTTTAAAGCCTTCAGTGCAATTTGCACTTCATATGTAAATACCCTTGTTTTTTGACAAATGATACTTCCTTAAATGGTTCAGGGTTGACCAATTCTTTGTATAGTGATGATTCTGTTTATTCCTTCCATTGTCTTTTGCTGCTTTCTGTATCATTTAAGGTTTTGCCCATATTCCGAATTGCAACCTGAGACTCGAATTAGTTCTTCAGTTCTTGTAGCTTGAGAAATGCTGAGCATGACCTTCCCTTTTGATTTTCTAACTCTCAATCATTGCAAACTTCATTATAATACTTTGCTTTACAGGAATTGAGGGAATACCAATTGACATATTTCAACAAATAGATGCCACCTTGGATGTGTTTATTATTCTAAGCAAGCAAATTTAGAAGACCAGTTGACTAGGAGATGTTTTGTTCCTATTGCAATTAAAAGGTGATCCAACAGAATGTGGAAATTATTAAACAACGTAATTGATAAAACATGCAAGTTAAGTCTTGCTAAAGATAATGGGAAAAAAATGGCTAGAACAGTTTCATCAACAGGAAACTGACAGAAATTCAAGGCAGATTCAAAAAAGGCCATGACATGAGGGACATTATTTCCAATGTAAGATAGAGCTTGGCTGATATCAGAGAATACCAGAAAGATGTTTGTGTTTCATTGACTTTTTGTTGTTGTTGTTAGGTG
>NW_006399993.1:91944-93191 GCF_000299155.1 Elephantulus edwardii | reverse complement strand
TGAATGTCTTCTTTGGTGAAGTGTCTGTTCATATCCTGTGCCCATTTTTCAACTGGATTATTTACCTTTATCTTGTTGTGGTGCTCAAGTATATAAGTCTCTTATCGGACATGCCATTACCAAATACCTTTCCCACCTGTTAATACCACTACCATTCAAATTTATGCACCAAAAACCAGAGCCAAAGAGGAGAAAATAGATGATTTCTACCAACTTTTGCAGTCAGAGATCAATCAAACATGCAACCAAGATTTTTCTGCCATAGATAACAATTAATCTTGAAATTTGAAGTGAAGAATACAAGTTAGACCTTGTTCCTAGGCCCTTGAATTGAAGGTGAAGCACAGTTTAGAGATTGCCCTAGGCAGTGAGTCATGTTGAAAAATGTTTCTGTCTCCACACTGGGTCTGATATCATGGGTACTATATTTCTGAGGAGTTTGCTACATTTGGTCTTTGGCTTAAGAGAAACTCAGTGAAAAGACCACAAATATGCATGAAGCATCTTTGTTCTATGTATATGCAAACATCATGACATATCATCATAAGAATTCTGGTTGGACTAAAAAAAGCTGCACATAGAACTTCTTATAGAGAATATATGACCCAGATAGTCCTTTGCTTGGAATATACCATGAGAAAATGAGAACTGAGACTCACATGGAGACTTGTATCCCAATGTTCATAGCAGTGTTATTCACTATTGCAAGAACATGGAAACAACTCAGATACTCAGTCAAATGGATTGAGAAATTATGGTACATTTACACAATGGAATACTATGCAGCACACAGGAGCAAGAATTTTGTAAATTACTACCTCTCTTGGGAGGGACAGGAGAGCATTATGCTGAGTGAACTAACTCAGTCCCATAAGGACAAATACTGTAAAAAAATTATTGAATAAGTATGATGATCCCATGGAGGGAGGAGAGTAGAAGCAAAGGGTTTAGGATGGGCGATGGGGGGGGTGGTTAATCATAGAGTCACACAATTTGATGGGTGAGTAGGGGTATGAAGGAAATGGGAAATATTCAGTGTGAAAAACAATGTTTTTGAACTTTGTAAATAAATCAGCCTAAAATAATAAGAAGAAAAAAGAACAACAACAACAAAAGAATTCTGGTTGGAATAGATGGTATGGTTTTGGGGTCTGGTGTGGAACACCTAGAGTACCTGCCTGCTGCAATTGTAAACAAGTACTTTGCTTTTACTTAGATCATATTTCTGAAGAATGCATCCATCTAAG
>NW_006399993.1:89788-90929 GCF_000299155.1 Elephantulus edwardii | reverse complement strand
CATTCCTGACCTTCTGCAGCAAGCGTTTCAGGTCCTCCTCAGGCTATATGCAGAAAAATCATTTGGGAAGTAGGGCTTTATGAGGAGGAATGTAGTATCAAAATTGGAGGAAGACTCATCAACAACCTGTGTTATGCAGATGACATAACCTTGCTTGTGGAAACTGAGGAGCACCTGAAGCGCTTGCTGCAGAAAGTCACTGATGGCAGTCTTCAACACGGATTGAAGCTCAACATCAAGAAGATAAAGATTCTCACCACTGAGCCAATGGCAGACCATGATAGATTAAGAAGAGATTGAAGTTGTTAATAATTTCAGCTTGCTTTGCTCTACAATCAACACTCTTGGCACCAGATATCAGGAAATCAAAAGAAAAATTGCATTGGGAAAATCTATGGCCAGGGACTTCTCCAGAGTACTGAAGCAATGCGCTTGTTTCAGGCTATGGTCTTCAAAAGTACTTGCTATGCGTCAGAGAGCTGGACAATGATTATGGATGACAGAAGAAGGTTCAATGCTTTTGTGGTGCTGGAGAAGAGTCATAAACATACCATGGACCACCAAGAGAACAAACAGGTCTGTCTTGGAGAGGGTGAAACCAAGTTTGTCTTTGAATGCTAGGGTTTTGAAGTTCCATCTCACATTCTTTGGGCATGTGGCCAGGACAGACTGGTCCTTGGAGAAGGGCATCATGCTTGGAAGAGTGGAGGGAAAGCACAGGAGAGGAAGACCTCAGATGAGATGGATTGATACAGTAACTGGGGCAGTGGGGGTAGGTGAGAGTCAGTGAGGCTGGCTTAGGACAGGGCAGGCTTCAGAGCTGTTGTACATAGGGTCACTATGAGTCGCAGGCAATTTGATGGCACATAACAAGAACCCTTTTACATATATGTCTAATGTATTACAGTCTAAAAAAATATTAACACACTTACTCCTCTCTTGAATAATTCAATGACTTTCAAGCATTAATTCTGCTCTTCCCTGTCTCTGCCTATCTTTCATTTTTCTTGTTATTGAATTGGCTCTAAATATATATATATGCCTAATCTTTCTACATCTTTATAATTATTGGTATATTTGAGTCTATTTTAGCAGTACTGAGTAAAATTAATCCAATGAGATTGCAGGTCAATTCTGTGTT
>NW_006399993.1:89187-89688 GCF_000299155.1 Elephantulus edwardii | reverse complement strand
TATGTACAACAGCTTTGAAGCCTGTTCTGTTCTGAGCCATCACTGACTCTGACAAACCTACCCCTATTGCCCCAGTTACTGTATCAATCCATCTCATCCGGTGTTTTTCTTCTCCTGTGCTGTCCCTGTACCCTTCCTAGCATGATGTCCTTCTCCAAGGAGTGGTCCCTTCTAGCCACATGTCCAAAGTACATGAGATAGAACTTCAAAATCCTAGCCTTGAAGGAGAAACCTGATTTCACTCTCTCCAAGACAGACCTATTTATTTTTTGGCAATTCAGGTATGTTCAAAACTGTTCTTCAGAACCACAACTCAAAGATCTTGATCTTCTTCTGTCATCCTTAATCATTGTCCAGCTCTCTGATGCATAACAAGTAATTGTGAAGACCATGTCCTTAATCAGACACACCTTAGTCTCTAGACTGACATCATTGTTTCTCAGTACTGTGGAGAGGTCTTCTCACTACTGTGGAGAGCAGATTTTCCCAGTGAAATTTGTC
>NW_006399993.1:85617-86929 GCF_000299155.1 Elephantulus edwardii | reverse complement strand
CACCATTTTACCTTCCCACCATCAGTGAATAAGGGTTCCAATCCATACACAACCTTGCCAGCATTTATGTTTGCTTCTCTGTTGAACTCTGCTATTGTTTCTGGGGTGAGATGATATCTCATAGTTGTTTTGATTTGTATCTCTCTGAGAGGTAGGGATTTTGAACATTTCTTCCTGTGTTCCTTTGCCATCTGAATGTTCTCTATTCATATCTTGTGATCAGTTTGCAATTGAGTTGTTTAGCTTTTTCTTGTTGATGTGCTGGAGTATTCTATAAATTTTAGATATGAGTCCCTTATCAGATATGTCATTGTTATTGTTGTCATGTGCTGACGAGTCACTTGTGACTCATAGCAACTCTATGTACAACTGGCCTGAAACCTGCTCTACCCGGTGGCAACTTTACTTTCTCCAACACACCAACCTTCATTACCCTGTCACTTTACCAATCCAATTAATATGTCATTATCAAATATTTTTTTCGCCGTGTGTGGCTTTCCTTTTTACCATGTTGGAGACATTTCTTGTTGTGCCTAGGAATTTGATTCTTAGAGGTTCTCATTTAACTCTCTTCTTGTTGTAGGTTTTTCATTATGCTTGGAAAAGTGTTCATACTGTGGATTAGAGCTTCTAGAGTTCTTCCAAACTTTTCTCCAATGAAATTTGTAGTCTTTGGCTTTACTTCTTGGTTCTTGATCTATCTCGAGTTGGTTTTTGTATGTTGTGGGAGGTGTGGGTTTTGCTTTAGTTTTCTACAGATGATTTTCCAATTCTGCCAACACGATTTGTTTAAAAGGCTGTCATTTCCCCGCTTGAGCTGGTTACTAGGTTCTTAATTGTAATTCCATTGATCTGTGTGTGTTGTCAGAGAATCAGTACCATGCTGTCTTGACAACCACAGCTGTACAGTATGCTTTGAAATCAGAGAGTGTGATGCCTTCTACTTTGTTTCTCTTTTACAGGAGTGCTTTGCTTATTTGGAGTCTCTTCCCATTACAAATAAAATTGGAAATTGCCTTTTCCGTCTTGTTGAATAATGGCTTTGATATCTGCACTGGGACTGCATTGAAATTGTAGATTGCTTTTGGTAGAATTGTCATCTTCATGATATTGAGCCTCCCTATCCATGAACATGGTATATTATTCCAGGTCTCTTTTTGTTTCTTATAGTAGTAATGTACAGGTCTTTTGTGTCTTTAGTTAGATTTGCTCTCAAGTATTTAATCTTATGGTTAGCTATTGTGGTGGGTATTGTTTTTCTTATCTCCTTTACTGTATTATCTTTGTCACTGTAGAGTAATACAATGATTTT
>NW_006399993.1:83302-84913 GCF_000299155.1 Elephantulus edwardii | reverse complement strand
AACCATCTTTTCCTGGGATTTTCCCCACTCCCACCCCTTAGTTGTTTTATGACCTGTTCAATTTTTTTCTCTTGTGATGATTCAGGTGTTCTGCTTCAGTCTCTGTCAGTTTGGGTAGATTGTGAGTTTCTAAGTAATTGTCCATTTCCTCTAGGTTTTCATATCTGTTTGAGTATAGTTTTTTTCCTACAATATTCCGTTGTTAAACATTTTATTTCAATTGATTCTGTTGTGATATTGTCCCTCTCATCTCTTATTCAGATTATTTGTGTCTTCTTTTTTTTTCTTAGTTTTGTCAATTTTATTGATCTTTTCAAAGAACTAAGTCCTGATCTTGTTGATGGATTGATTTGTTTTTCTTATTTCTTTTTCAAACTGTGGCTAACTCTGAAAAGAATGGGGATCCCAGAACACTTGCTTGTGCTTATGTGGAACCTATTCCCGAAACTCTAAGTATGAACAGTGCTCAGGCCATTCGTTCATAGGGTCGCTATGAGTCGTCTACGACTCAACGGCATCAAACAACAGTAATTCTTGGTGTAGGAGGCAGTCATCAGAACTGTGCAAGGAAACACTGCATGGTTCAAAATTGTGAAGGGTGTACGGCAGGGATGTGTCCTATCTCCATACCTTTTCAATCTATATGCAGAACAGATTATCTGGGAGGCTAGACTCAATGATGAGAAATGTGGCATCAGGATTGGAGAAGACTCATCAACAATCTCTGTTATGCAGATGAGTCAAACCTGCTTGCTGAAACGGAGAAGGACCTGAAACACTTGGTGCAGAAGGTCAGGGACTGCAGCCTTCATTGTGGATTGAAGTTTAACACCAAGAAAACAAAGATTTTCACCACTGGGCTGATTGGCAGCATAATGCTAGCTGGTGAAGAGATTGAGATTTTTAAACATCTTTAGTTTGCTTGGCTCCATGACCGACATTCTTGGTATCAGCAGCCAGGAAATGAAAAGACAAATTGCACTGGGAAAGTCTGCTGTCAGAGACCTCTCCAGAGTACTGAAGAACAATGATGTCATTCTGCAGACTATTGTGCACCTGATCTAGGCCATAGTCTTTGCAATAATTTGCTATTCATCAGAAAGCTGGACAATGACTAGGAATGAAAGAAGGAGAATTGAGGCCTTTGAGCTGTATTGGAGAAGAGTATTGAATATATTGTGGACTGCTAGGAAAACCAACAGATTCATCCTAGAGAGCGTGAGACCAGGATGATTCTTTGAGCCAAGGATTCTAAAACTTTGTCTGACATACTTTGGACATGTTGCAAGAGGGACCACTCCTTGGAGATGCATGTCATGCTTGGAAGGGTGGAGGGACAGCTCAAGAGAAGCAGACCCTCAATGAGATGGATTGATTTAGTGACTTGGGTAATGGAGGTAGATATGTCAGAGACAATAAAATTGGCACAGCATAAAGAAAGATAGAGGGCTGTTGTACATAGGGTCATTATGAGTCCCATGTGACTCAACAGCACATAACAACAAATAAAAACAATTTTTACAATTTCATTTCTATTACAGGTTGATGGGTTTTCTTCTTATTCTTTTTCAACTTGCTGGAGTTGTTGGGTTAGAGAGTCTATTATTATAT
>NW_006399993.1:77575-79007 GCF_000299155.1 Elephantulus edwardii | reverse complement strand
TGGCACAGGACAGAGCGGAGTTTAGGGCTGTTGTACATAGGGTCGCTATGAGTCGCAGGCGACTCGACGGCACATAACCACAACAACAACAACAATATTCGCAGTAATACAATTGCTGGGTCAAATGGTATTTCTAGTTCTGACGTTTTGTGAAAATGCCAAACTGTCTTTCATAGTGATGGCACTATTTTATACTCCCACCAACAGTGAACAGGCATTCCAATTTCTCTACAACCTCACCAAC
Source organism: Elephantulus edwardii (assembly GCF_000299155.1). NCBI lineage: Eukaryota > Metazoa > Chordata > Mammalia > Macroscelidea > Macroscelididae > Elephantulus > Elephantulus edwardii. The sequence goes on along the minus strand of NW_006399993.1, from coordinate 78,763 downwards.
ATTTGTTGTTGCTGCTCTGTTGAACTTTGCTATTGTTACTGGGGTGAAATGATACCTCACAGTTGTTTTGATTTGCATGTATTTTTGAGTTAGGGATTTTGAAGGTTTCTTCATGTGTTTGTTTGCCATCTGAATGTCTTCTTTGGTGAAGTGTCCTGTGTCCATTTTGCAATTGAGTTGTTTATTTTTATCTTGTTGAGGTGCTGGAATAATATATAAATTTTAGATATGAGTCCCTTATCAGACATGTCATTACCAAATATTTTTTCTCAGTTTGGGCTTTTCTATTTATCCTGTTGTAGAAGTTTTTTGATGTGCTTATGGAGTTGATTCTTAGAAGATCCCACTCACCTATTTTATTCTCTCCTGGATTTCAGGATACTTGGGGGACGGTTCATATTGTGGAATAAGGCTTGTAGAGTTTTCCCAAGCTTTTTTCAGATGAAGTTTTTAGTCCTTGGTTTTACTCATAGGTCTTTGATCTACTTTGTGTGGGTTTTTGTGCCTGGTGTGAGATGTGGATCTTGCTTGAGTTTTCTGAAGATAGTTTTCCAATTTTGCCAACACCATTTGTTAAAAGTCTTTCATATCACCGCTTAATTGATTTCATATCCTTGTTAAAAATCAGTTGACCATAGGTAGGATGAGCTGATTTCTGGGTTCTCAATTCTACTCCGTTGATTTATGTGTCTGTCACTGTACCAGCACCACACTATCTTGACCACTATGGCTGTGTAGTAGGATTTGAAATCAGAGCATGAGATGCCTCCTCCCTTGTTTCTCTTTTTCAGGAGTGTTTTGCTTATTCAGGGTCTCTTTCAATTTCAGACAAAATTGGAAATTGCATTTTCCATCTTATTGAAGAATACAATTGGCATTTGTATTGGATTATTGAATTTGTTGATTGCCTTTGGTAGAAATGTAATTTTCACAATTGAGTCTTCTTATCCATGAGCATGGTATCTTCTTCAATTTCTCCAGTCCTCTTTTTGTTTTTTTGTAGTAAGGTTTTGTAATTTTCTTTGAATAGGTCCTCTGTGTTTCTAGTTAGATTTACTTCCAAGTATTTAATCTTGTGGTTAGCTATTATGATGGGTATTTTTTTTTTCAATTTTCAAATTATCTTTTACTGATGTTCTTCTCTATTAAAAAACCAAACCAAACCAAAAAGCTATTAAGTTTCTTTCT
>NW_006399993.1:75210-76558 GCF_000299155.1 Elephantulus edwardii | reverse complement strand
GGTTGCACCATTTTACACTCCCACCAACAGTGAATAAGGGTTCCAGTTTCTCCACAACCTCACCAGCATTTGTTGCTTGCTGTTCTGCTAAATTTTGCTAGTCTTACTGGGGTGAGAGGATATCTCATAGTTGTTTTGATTTGCATTTCTCTTAGAGCTAGGGATTTTGAACATTTCTTCATTTGCTTGTTAGCCATCTGAATGTCTTCTTTGCTGAAGTGTCTGTTCATATCTTGTGCCCATTTTTCAATTGGATTGTTGACCTTTATTTTGTTTTGGTGCTCAAGTGTTTTATAAATTCTAGATAGACGTCTATTATTATTATTATTTATTTTTTAGATGGTTTGCTTACAAAGTTTGTATATATTGTGTTTCACACTATTCTTCATTCATATTGTGTATCTATTACCACCCAGTCAATTCCTTCTTTCTTAATGGACAGAGTGAAACTGTTCATAGGGTTGCTAAAACTGTAAATATTTATGGAAATAGACTGTTATGTCTTTTTTCTGTGGAGTGGCTGGTGGGCTCAAACCTCAGATCTTTTGATTCAAAATTGAATACTTAACCAATGTGTTACCAGGGTTCTTTCATTTGATAGGTATGTAGTCATAGTTTGGAGCCAGCTACCTAAGCTAAATTTCCATGGAGATGGGGGATTGGAACTTTATCTTCCTTGATCTTTGTTTTTATTTTAGCTTTTGTCTGATTTTATTCATTTAACTTTAAAACATTATTATAGTTGAATATTAAAACAAAAACAAGAGCCAAGTAGTGAGCATATTGTGATTACAGACCTTCACTTATGAACTTACTGCATATCAATGCTAGCAGTGTTATCAGTGGCCCCCATTAAGAGGTATGACACTGAACTCCACCTCTGGGGTGATAGTCATCATTCTCCTATGCTTCTCTGTCTTAATAGTATCATCTTTCCTGGTTTGGATCAACGTCCACTACTTCTACTTGCTCTATTTCATCAGTCTTTTCTACTTCCTTCCTTTCAGGTCGGAGTTTTTCCAACAGAGAAAGCTTTTTGGAGACAGAGATGCATTCTTGGGAAGGTTAACCTTAAATTCAATGACTAGGCATCTTTTTTTATATGGTCTATAATAAATTGGCACGCCTTCATTTAAAACACATTTGATAACCTCATGCTTGACAATCTGACCTGGAAAAGAGGTGATGACTAAGGTTTAGTTGTCAAGATTAGATATTGGCTTTTGGAAATCATGCAATGCTTCAATCAGCTATATGTCCATGCACATGAAAAGGTCTTCTCCATGTCTTGTAAAATCCACATGATCCTTCTGATCAAAAACAATGACAATATCTCCTGGCTTCAGTC
>NW_006399993.1:72499-73668 GCF_000299155.1 Elephantulus edwardii | reverse complement strand
TGTAGATCAGGTCATCAACTACCTGTATGTAGGTACAAACTGAACCTAAATAAAATCAAATCCACAAAACCCAAAAGTTTGACCTTGAGTCTAACCCTCCTGAATTTAAAGATCATTTCAGGTCTGAGGTCTTGAATACTAATTAGTAAAGACTAGGTGATCTCTGGGAAGATATCAAGAATGTCATCTATGAAGAATGCAAAAGGTCATTACAAAGACAAAGGAGGAAGAATAGACTGAGATGGATGTCAGGAGAGACTCTGAATATTGCACTAAAGCACTGAGAAGCCAAAGTAAAGAGGAGAAATCAAGATGTTAAGGAACTGAGCAGAAGATTTCAAAGGGGAGGACAGGAAGGCAAAGCAAAGAATTATAATAAAATGTACAAAGAGCTGGAGTTGGATAATCAAAAGAGACAAACTCATTTAGCATTTCTTTTTTTAGAATTGATTATTAATTTACAGAGACTTTGGATTTCCATTCATTCATTGTTGCACTTTTCTCCCCTCCCAACCCTACCCTCTAGTACACTATCCTCTTGGAAAAGTAAAAGAAAAATTCTTTCATTGTTTTACAAACCCTCCCCCAGGTCCACTCCACTATGCAGCATTCATTCTGGACTCCTGTCATGCCAAAAGTACCTAATTACATATCTCTTTTAAACAGTTTCCTCCCTTATCTGTTTCAATGCAGTATACATAATTGAACCCATCTTTCTCAGTCTCTCCCCAACCCCTATGTCAGTCTTGTTTTACAACAGTGGCACCATGCAGTATTTGTCCTTTGGGACTGAGCTATTTCACTCAGTCAGCATGTCCTCCAGAGTCACCCATTTTGCATAATATTGCATGAGTTCTTTGTTTTTTAATGCATCGTAGTATTCCATTGTGTGAATATACCACAGCTCCTCTATCCCTTCGTGTGTTGATGGGCACTTAGGTTGTTTCCAGCTCCTTGCTATCATGAACAAAACCACGATAAACATGGGTGTGCATATATCTCCTTGGGTGGCAGTAATGGTCTCTATGGGGTGTATTTCCAGTAGTGGAATTGCTGGGTCAAACGGTATGTCTATTTGCAAATTTTTGAGAAAACACCATCCACAGTGGTTGCACCATTTTACACTCCCACCAACAGTGAATAAGGGTTCCAGTTTCTCCACAACCTCA
>NW_006399993.1:69776-70844 GCF_000299155.1 Elephantulus edwardii | reverse complement strand
ACAATAAAAAGAAGCCAAGAAATTATTTACAATAAAAATTTTCTAAAGAAAATGCTCTGAGAGAAGGATTTTCTTTGCCTTCTTGTACAGAGAGAAAATAAAAAGATACATATTGTTTTTCGGTTTCATTTGTATTTACTCTGACAAGTATGGGCACATGAGCAAAAGTATTTAAAGCAGCAGTGCAAACAGACACATATACATCAACGCTCATTGCAAAGCTGCAATAGCTAAATGGTGAAAAAGAATCCATGTAGTTATCATCCAGTGAATGGATAAACAAAACATGACATAATGAAATATTCTTAAATAATAAAGGAAAATGAAGTTCTGTCACATGCTATAACATAAGTAAACTTTGAAAATATTATGCTTTTATAAATATTATAATAGATTAGGTACAAAAGAATAAGTATTGTATGATCCTACTTCTACGAAATATCCAGAATATAAAGTCATAGAGACCAAAGTGTTTACCCAGAAAAAATGGAAAGTGCAAATGCTTAAGGAATAAAGGGTTTTTGTGGAGGAGTGACAAAAACAAAATAAAAATTGAGATGGTTCCACAGCACAGTGAATGTTGTTATTATTTTTTAATAATATTTTTTATTTTAGTTGTGATTTTAATGAAAGTTTACAGAAAAGTTGGATTTTCACTCATTTATTATTGCACATTTTCATCTCTCTCCTCCCCCCAATTCACTTTACAATGTACCACTTATTCTGGACTGTTGTCATACATAAAATGCCTAATCATATATTCCTTTAAGTAGTTCTTTCCTTCATATATTCCAATGCAGTTTTCATTATCTATCGACCCTTTTTTTACTCTCCTCCAAACTCCCCATGTCAGTCCTGCTTTATAACAGTGGTGTTATGCAGTGTTTGTCCTTTTATGACTGAAATATTTCACTCAGCATAATGTCCTCCAGGATCACCCTTGTTGTGCTATGTTTTATGAATTCTTTTTTATGAGTTTTTCAGTGCTGCATAGTATTCTATTGTGTGAATATACCATAGTTTTTCTGTCCATTTCTTGATTGAAACTTGGATTGTTTCCATCTCTTT
>NW_006399993.1:68093-68958 GCF_000299155.1 Elephantulus edwardii | reverse complement strand
ATGTGTATAGGGATTTAATTCTTAGAAGGTCTCATTCATCTATTTTGTTCTGTCCTGGTTATGTAGTTGGAAGATTGTTCATACTGGATTAGGGCTTCCACAGTTCTTCCAAGATTTTCTGATAAAATTTATGGTCTTTGGTTTTACTCCTAGGTCTTTGATCCACATTGAGTTAGTTTTTATTTATGGTAAGAGGTGTGGGTCTTGCTTGAGTTTTCTACAGACCATTTTCCAACTTTGCCAACACCATTTGTTAAAAAGATTTCTCCCCTACTTAATTGATTTAATCTTATACAAAATAAGTTGACCATAAATAGATGAGCTGGTTTCTGGGTTCTCAATTCTATTCCATTAATCTATGTGTCTGCACAAAATTTTTAAGAATATTAAGAAAATTCTTGAAAAGAATGTCGTGTGATTTAAATAGTTATTTAATTGCTTCCTCTGCTGGTGTTTGCTTATTCCATTCTCCCCATCTCCTCAAGTGGCAATCTCATGCTCTTCCTTGTATCAAAAGGAGTTTTGACCTTGCTAGCCTAGTATCCTGTCTTCTTTGAATTTCCTCCTGAACCCTATATCCAATGACACCTTCATTACAACTACCCTTAATTTACAGTCTTCTGAATATTCTTTTTTCTCTTCTACTTTCAAGTCTTTGTTCTTGCTGTTCTCTCCACTTGCAATGTCTTTCTCACTGTCCTGTCTAGTGATCTCTTATTTCTCTTTCAGGTGACTCTCTATGGCTGTTTCCTTCAATTGTATCTGATCCTCCTTGTTGTTGTGATCCATAGGTGACTCTCCAGTGGGTTTTCAGAGGCAGTTAATTATATGGGAGGAGATTGCCCATCCTTTTCCTGAAGAGCAG
>NW_006399993.1:65303-66859 GCF_000299155.1 Elephantulus edwardii | reverse complement strand
AATCACTATTTGACCTTGCCCATCATTACCCTGTCTTTTTGCCCATATCCTCCCTATTTCCTTCCCCGTCTTCACCCCCACAAAATGTGCAACCTTGTGGTTTTACCCCTATCCATTCTCAGCACTTCCTCCCTCCCCCTTGAGTTACCATACGTGTTTTATTTGTTGTCCTTCTATTTTACACTAAAGGTCTTATGCAGTATTTGTCCTTATGAGATTGCATTAGTTAAATTATCATAATGCTCTCCAGCCTTTCCCAGGTAACATAGTATTTTTCGAAATTGTTGTAAGTGCTGCATAGTATTCCTTTGTGTGAATGTACCACAATTTCTCAGTCCATTCAGTTGTGGTTGGACATTTGGGCTGTTTCCATGTTCTTGCGATGGTGAATAACACTGTTATGAACATAGATGTTTCCGTTCTAATTTCCTTGGGATATATTACTAGTAGTGGAATAGCTGGGTCATATGGAGTTTCTATGTTCAACTTTTAAGGAAATGCAAAACTGTCTTCTAACGTGGTTGTACCATTTTACAGTCCCACCAATAGTGTAAGAGAGCTCCCAACTCTTCATCCTCTACAACATTCATTCCTTGCTGCCCTACTAAACTTTACCACTGCCACTGGAATGAGGTGGTATCTCAGTGTGGTTTTGATTTTCATCTCTCTTATTGTCAATGATTTTGAACATTTCTTCGTGTGTGTGTTGGCCACCTGAATGCCTTCCTCTGAGAAAAGTCTTTCCATGTCTTTTTCTCATTTTGTAATTGTGTTATCAGTCATTTTCTTGTGAAAGCCTTGTAGGATTGTGTAGTCTGTTGATATGAGATCCTTTATGGAAATGTTATTGTCAAATATTTTATCATAGTCAATAGGTTTTCTTTTCACTCTGATGGAAAATGTTTTTGATGTGTGTTGTTGTTGTTGTTATGTGCCGTCGAGTCGCCTTCTATTCCTATTTTGCTGAGTGTTTTAATTAGGAAGGGTATTGGATTTTGCCAAATGTCTTTTTTATATGAATTGTTAGGATCATGTGGTTCTTGTTATTTGCATTGTTAATGTGATGAATTACAACGATTATTTTTCTTATGTTGAACCATCCTTGCATATTTGTTATGAAACCTGCTTGGTCACAATGAAATATTTTTTAACTGTGTTGTTCGATTCCATTGGCCAAGATTTTTTAAAGTATTTTTGCTTTTCTGTTCATAAGTTGTGTTGGTCTATAGTTTCCTTTCTGGTAATATCTTTGCCAGGTTTGATATTGGGGTTATGTTTACTTCATAGAATGACTCTGGGAGTGTTTAGAAGATTTAGTTTTAACTCATGACCACTATTGATTTGCTATGCCACGTTGGGAAAGTCTCTTTCCTCCTTTTTCACCTCAATTTCATTATAGGCATAATAGAATATTGGATTAGATAATTTATTTGTCTTTGGGGTCTTCTCAACAGATATTTCTTCTGAATACCATGTTGTGAGGCTGTTTGAGATATGGAAACTATCCAGATCCCTTTATGGATCACACAACCAAGAGGAAGTTGGTTTATGCTAAG
>NW_006399993.1:63491-64958 GCF_000299155.1 Elephantulus edwardii | reverse complement strand
TGTGGGTCAGTCCTCAGAGCCTACCACCACAGTCTGCAGGCTGAACTCTCTGCCCAAGTTTGCTGTGGTCCAAGTAGACTCTTCCCACCCTTTTAAGAAGAGTTTCTACTTGGATTCAGCCTCTCTCAGTATTGCTGAGTCCAAGACCAACTTTTATCCTGTGTCTTATCTTTGTGACTGTTTCCAGACTTTCCTGAGTAGCTACTGTCCCCTTCACATTTTCTCTTTTCAGACCAAGACTATCTCCTTCTGTCCTGAGAGAGATCCAACAAAGTTTTGTACTTTTCATATCCTTTTCTTCACCTTACCACATGCTCATCCCGTTTCCCCATCTCGATGGTGTCAACACTGTTCAATAATTCTCCTGCTCATTTATATGACTGGTGCCTGGATCCATCTTTTATTCCCTCATTAGTTCTACATGTTAACTTTTTCTCTCTCAGCAACTTCATTTCAGCATTTTTAAATTCTCACGTCTTCTAATTTTAAAAGGAAAAATCGCCCTTGGACCATCAATGATTCTTATATTTCCCCCCTTCATGGCCAGTTGCTCAAAAGAATTTTCTGTTGACCTTCAACTCCTGCATTTCTACCCTCCATCATTTTCTGGGACCTTATTTTTTTCCAAAGCCTTCAGTGCAATTTGTACTTCATATGTAATTACCATTGTTTTTTGACAAATGATACTCTGAAACGGTTCAGTGTTGGCCAAATCTTTGTCCAGTGATTCTTTTTATTCCTTCCATTGTCTTTTGCTGCTTCCTGTATCATTTAAGATTTTGTCCATATTCCGAATTGCAACTTGAGACTCAAATTAGTTCTTCAGTTCTTGTAGCTTGAGAAACGCTGAGCATGATCTTCCCTTTTGATTTTCTAACTCTCAATCATTGCAAACTTCATTATAATACCTTCCTTTACAGGAATTGAGGGAAGACCAATTGACATATTTCAACAAATAGAGCAGCCTTGGATGTGTTCATTATTCTGGCCTGCTAATTTAGACTAGTTGACCAGGAGAAGTTTTGTTCCTATTGCAATTAAAAGGTGATCTAATTTAATGTGGAAATTTTTAAACAATATCATTGATAGAAAATGCATGTTAAGTCTTGCTAAAGATAATGGGGGAAAAAATGGCTAGAACAGTTTCATCAACAGGAAACTGCTAGAAATTCAAGCCAGATTCAGAAGAGGCCATGACATGAGGGATATTATTGCTAATGTAAGATAGAGCTTGGCTGATATCAGAGAATACCAGAAAGATGTTTGTGTTTTATTGACTTTTTGTTGTTGTTGTTAGGTGCTGTTGAGTCAAGTACAATCCATAATAACCCTATGAAGAACAGATATGAACCCTGACCTATCCTGTGTCATTCTCACACTTCCTGACACACTAGAGCCCATTGGACAGTGACTGTGTCAATCAATCTGGTTGAGGGCCCTCCTCTCCTTCACCAACCCTCTACCTTT
>NW_006399993.1:60296-61646 GCF_000299155.1 Elephantulus edwardii | reverse complement strand
AACAACAACAAGGCATTTGACTGAGTGTATAACAAATTACGGCTAACACTAAGAAGAACGAGAATCCCAAAACACTTAGTTATGTTCTTCCAAATCTTATACATAGACCAAAAAAGCTGTTGTCTGAACAGAGCAAGGGAATATTACATGGTTTAAAAATCAGTATAAGTATGTATCAGTGTTGCATCCTTTATTTATATCTATTTAGTCTGTTTACTGAGTAAATCATCTGAGAAGCTGGGCTATATGAAGCAGAATATGGCATCAGGATTAGAGGAAAACTCATCAACAAAATGTGTTATGCAGATGACACAACTTTGCGTTCTGAAAGTAAAACAGACTTGAAACACTTGCTACAGAAGATCAAAGGCCTTTATTATGAATTAAATCACAACAAAAAAACAAAGATCCTTACTACTGGTCTGATAGGCAACCTCATGATAGATGGAAAAAAGATTAAAGTTGTCAATGGTTTCATTTTATTTGGATCCACAATCAATATCCTACTATAGCAATGGCCAAGATAACAAAGACATGTTGCATTGGGCAATTATGCTGTCAGAAGTGCTAAAGAACAAAGATGTCAGTTAAAAGATAAAGGTACCCCTATGCAAGTCATGTTTCGATATTTGTTCCCATTCCAACGAAAGGTGACCCTACAGAGTGTGGAAATTTTCGAACAATATCATTGATATCACATGCAAGCAAGATTCTGCTGAAAATTATCCAAAACGTTTGGAACAATAGTCAACAGAGAACAGCCAGGTGTGCAGGCTGAATTTAGAAGAGGTCACAGTATTAAGGATTTTTTAGCTAATATAAGATGGATTTTGGCAGAAAGCAGAGAATACCAGAAGAATGCCTATGCTTCATTGACTATGCAAAGGCTTTTAACTGTGTGGATCACAACAAGCTATGGCTGACTGAGAAGAGTGGGAATCCCAGAACATTTGATTGTGCTAATGCGAAACCTATATTTGGACCAAGAGGCAGTTGTCAGAACAGAGCAGGGAGACACTTGATGGTTCAAAATCAAGAAAGGGGTCCACCAGGTATGCATTTTGTCTTCATAAATTTTCTATCTGTATGCAGAACAGATCATCTGAGATGGAAGGCTGTACGAGGAGGAATGTGCTATCAGGATTAGTGGAAGAATTGTCAACAACCTCCGTTATGCAGATGACACAACCCTGCTCGCTTATACTGAGGAGGACCTGAAGCGCATGCTGCAGAAGGTCATGGACTGCAGTCCTCAATATGGATTTAAGCTCAATATCAAGAAAACAAAGATTCTCACCACTGGGCCAATTGGCAGCATCAGTATGAATGGTGAAGAGATTGAGATAGTTA
>NW_006399993.1:54693-57409 GCF_000299155.1 Elephantulus edwardii | reverse complement strand
AGAACCCTGCTAGATCTTTCCCATTTCTTTTACCCTCTTGCCATATGCTTTTTTTGATTTCTTGATTGCTGGCTGGTACCAATGGTATTGGTGTGGATCCAACAAATATGAAAGAGTTGACAAGTTTAGTCTTCTCCTCATCTATTATCATAATAATTACTGTCTAGTGGTGAGGCTTTTGTCAACTTGGAGGTGGAAATTTAATCCATATGGAAGTTCGTAGTCTTTGATCTTCTACAGTAAGTACTTCAAGTCTTCCTTACTTCCAGCAAGCAATGTTACATCATCTAAATAATGCAGGTTGTTGATGAGCCTTCTTGTGATCCTCATGCTGCTCTTCTCCATTCAGCCCAGCTTTTAAATGATTTACTCAGCATGCACTTTGAGTAGGTATACAGGATACAGCCCTGATGCACACATATTTTAAAAATTTTAAGCCATATAATGTTTCCTTCTTTTGTTTGGAGTATAGCTTCTTGGTCTAAATCTAGGTTTTGCATGAATATAATCAAGTGTTGTGGGATTCCTATTTTTTCCCCTGCTATGTTGTTGTTGTTATGTGCTGTCAAGTTGCCTTCAGCTCACAGTGAACCTATGTACAACAGCTTTGAAGCCTGTTCTGTTCTGAGCCATCACTGACTCTGACAAACCTACCCCTATTGCCCCAGTTACTGTATCAATCCATCTCGTCCGGGGTTTTTCCTCTCCTATGCTGTCCCTCTACCCTTCCAAGCATGATGTCCTTCTCCAAGGAGTGGTCCCTTCTGGCCACATGTCGAAAGTACGTGAGATGGAACTTCAAAATCCTAGCCTCGAAGGAGAAACCTGATTTCACTCTCTCCAAGACAGACCTATTTATTTTTTTGTAATTCAGGCATGTTCAAAACTGTTCTCCAGAACCACAACTCAAAAATCTTGATCTTCTTCTGTCATCCTTAATCATTGTCCAGCTCTCTGATGCATAACAAGTAATTGTGAAGACCATGTCCTAATCAGGTACACCTTAGTCTCTAGACTGACATCATTGTTTCTCAGTACTGTGGAGAGGTCTTCTCACTACTGTGGAGAGCAGATTTTCCCAGTGAAATTTGTCTTTTGATTTCCTGATTGCCAAGAGTGTTGATTATGGAGCTGAGCAAGCTGAAATTGTAATAACTTCAATCTCTTCTCCATTTATCATGGTGCTGCCAAATGACCCAGTGGTGAGAATCTTTGTCTTCTTGATGTGAGAACAAGAGTATAGCAAACCCAGGCATCATTAAGAAGGAAATGGAATGTATAAATATTGACATATTTGGTATTGGTGAAATGAGATGGATAGGCATAAGACATTTTGAATCCAATGATCTTATGGACATGATAAGGTCACTTTCGTAGTTAAAAAGGCCATTTCTAGATCCATCTTGAAACACAATATTGCGAGAGACAGGATAATATCCATACGCATACAAGGAAGACCTTTTCCCCCTACTTTTAAAAATGAATTTTAATGAACATTTACACAGATCCTGGACCTCCATTCATTCATTGTTGCACTCCCCACCCCCTCCAGCCAGTTCGCTCTTCTCTTTAAAATGTAAAAGAAAAATACCTTCATTGGTATACACCCCCCGTCCCCTATCCCCCCGAGTATACTCCACTCATGAAGATGAGTATACTCATCTCCATTTCGGACTTTTATGATAATCATAATACCCTATAATATATTGTTTTTAAACAGTTCTCTCCCTCATCCGTTTCAATGCAGTATACGTCATTTATCCTGTTTTCCTCATTCTTACCCTAACCCTTATGTCAGTCCCATTCTACAGCAGTGGCACTATTCAGTGTTTGGGTTTTTTTTGTGACTGAGATATTTCACTAAGCATAATGTCCTCCAGGGTCACCCATTTTGAATAATATTTATGAATTTCTTGTTTTTCAATGCAGCGTAGTATTCCATTATGTGAATGTACCACAGCTTCTCTATCCATTCATGTGTTGATGGGCACTTAGTTTGCTTCCAACTCCTTGCTATTGTGAACAAAGCCACGGTAAACATGGGTGTGCATATATCTGCTTGGATGGCCTTTATGGTCTCTTTAGGGTATATTCCCAGTAGTAGAATTGCTAAGTCAAATGGTATGTCTATTTGTAACTTTTTGAGAAAGTGCCATACTGTCTTCCACAGTGGGTGCTCCATTTTACACTCCCACCAACAGTGAATAAGGGTTACAGTTTGTCCACAACCTCGCCAGCATTTGTTGCTTGCGGTTCTGTTAAATTTTGCTAGTCTTACTGGGGTGAGATGATAGATCTTAGTTGTTTGATTTGCATCTCTCTTAGAGATAGGGATTTTGAACATTTCTTCATGTGCTTGTTGGCCATCTGAATGTCTTCTTTGGTGAAGTGTCTGTTCATATCTTGTGCCCATTTTCCAACTGGATTATTTACCTTTATCTTGTTGTGATGCTCAAGTACTTTTCAAATTCTAGATATAAGTCCCTTATCTGACATGTCATTACCAAATACCTTTTCCCACCTGTTAATACCACTATCTTTCAAATTTATGCACCAACAACCAGAGCCAAAGAGGAGGAAATAGATGATTTCTACCAGAGATCAATCGAGCATGCAACCAAGACTTTTATGCTATGTTGTTGTTGTTGTTATGTGCCATCGAGTCGTTTCCGACTCATAGCGACCCTATGCACAACAGCTCTAAACCCTGCTCTAT
>NW_006399993.1:52402-54208 GCF_000299155.1 Elephantulus edwardii | reverse complement strand
ATGCTTTTTGATTTCCTGACTGCTGGTACCAAGAGTGTTAACTGTGGAGCCGAGCAAAGTGAAGCTGTGAACACTCTCAATCTCTTCATCATCCATCTTGACGCTGCCAATTGGTCCAGTGGCGAGAATCTTTGTCTTCTTGACATTGAGCCTTAGTCCATACTGAAGGCTGCAGTCCTTGACAATTAATCTTGAAATTTGAAGTGAAGAATACAAGTTAGACCTTGTTCCTAGGCCCTTGAATTGAAGTGGAAGCACAATTTAGAGATTGCCCTAGACCGTGAGTCATGTTGAAAAATGTTTCTGTCTCCACAGTGGGTCTGATATCATGGGTACTGTATTTCTGATGAGCTGCTGCACTTGGCCTTTGGATTAGGAGAAACTCAGTGAAAAGGCCACAAATACGCATGAAGCATCTTCTATATATATGCAAACATCATGACATATCATCATAAGAATTCTGGTTGCACTCAAAAAGCTGAACGTAGAACTTCTATATGACCCAGATAGTCCATTGCTTGGAATATACCATGAGAAAATGAGAACTGAGGCTCAAACGAAGACTTGTACACCAATGTTCATAGCAGTATTATTCACTATTGCAAGAACATGGAAACAGCTCAGATGCTCAATCAAATGGATTGAGAAATTATGGTACATTCACACAATGGAATACTATGCAGCACACAGGAGCAAGAATTTTCTAAATTACTACCTAACTTGGGAGGGACTGGTGAGCATGATGCTGAGTAAACTAACTCAGTTCCATAAGGAAAAAATACTGTAAAAACCCATTATTGTAAAATAAGTATGATGATCCCAGGGAGGGAGGAGAGGGGAAACAGAGGGTTAGGATGGGCAATCGGGGGTGGGAGGGGTGGGTTGTGAATCATAGAGTCACACAATTTGATGGGTTAGTAGGGGTATGAAGGAAATGGGAAAGATCCTGTGTGAAAAACAATGTTTTTGAACTTTGTAAATAAATCAGTATAAAATAATAATAAGAAAAAAAGAACAACAACAACAACAACAGAATTCTGGTTGGAATAGATGGTATGGTTTGGGGGTCTGGTGTGGAACACCTAGAGTACCTGCCTGCTGCAATTGTAAGCAAGTACTTTGCTTTTACTTAGATCATATTTCTGAAGAATGCATCCATCTAAAGTTCTTGGAAATTTTTTTGTGGAGTTTATTACAGTGAACTAAGATACCAATATTGTTTCTTGCACACTGTCTCTGAAATGTCCTCAGTAAACAGAAAACATTGCTCTTCTCCCAACCAGGTCTAATGTTGACTCCTCTCCTTCCTCTATCCCCAATAAGAACCGTATCATGTTTATTTCACTTTATCTTCTGATTTCGTTTCTTCCCTCTTCTATATATTTCTTTCCCTTTTTATTTTCTGTTGGATTAGTAGAATACTTTCTCTCATTCTATTTTCCAATCTGCTCCATATTGTTCTTGTTGTTATGTACCATCGAGTCGTTTGCAACTCATAGCGACCCTGTATACAAGAGCTCTAGACGCCGTTCTAGCCTGTGCCAACCTCGCCATCTAAATGCACTTATTCCCACTGCTCCAGTCACAGAATCGATCCATCTCATCGAAGGTCTTCCTCTCCTTTGCCTCCCCTCCACTCTTCCAAACATGATGGCCCTCTCCAAGGACCAGTCCCTCCTTGCAACATGCCCAAAGTATGTCAGACGAAGCTTCAGAATCCTTGACTTCAAGGAGCATTCCGGCTTCACCTTCTTCAGGACAAATCTGTTTGTTCTCCTAGCAATCCATGGTATATTCAACACTCTT
>NW_006399993.1:50101-51567 GCF_000299155.1 Elephantulus edwardii | reverse complement strand
TCATGGGGGTGTTGCAACCTAGAAGACACAAATTTGACTAACAAGTTATAAGTACATGAGTCCAAAAATTATGGAAAAGTAAAAGAAAAGATTCACTTGACCTTCTGAAGCAAGCGCTTCAGGTCCTCCTCAGGCTATATGCAGAATGATCACTTGGGAAGTAGGGCTTTATGAGGAGGAATGTGGTGTCAAGAGTGGAGGAAGACTCATCAACAACCTGTGTAATGCAGATGACATAACCTTGCTTGTGGAAACTGAGGAGCACCTGAAGCACTTGCTGCAGAAAGTCACTGATGGCAGTCTTCAATACGGATTGAAGCTCAACATGAAGAAGATAAAGACTCTCACCACTGAGCCAATTGGCAGACCATAATAGATGAAGAAGAGATTGAAGTTGCTAACAATTTCAGCTTGCTTTGCTCTACAATCAACACTCTTGGGACCAGAAATCAGGAAATCAAAAGACAAATTGCACTGGGAAAAATCTATGGCCAGGGACTTCTCCAGAGTACTGAGAAGCAATGCACTTGATTCAGGCTATGGTTTTCCAAAGTACTTGCTATGCATCAGAGAGCTGGACAATGACTATTGATGACAGAAGAAGGATCAATGTTACCCCCCCTGCCTTTTTTAAAAAAAAGTTGGTTTTCTTATTTTTTTTGTGGTTTCTACGGTCACATCAGATCTTACTGGTACAGGAGGAGATTGTCCCTCCTTCTCCAGCAGAGCATCTGGTGGATTCGAACTGGGCACATTTGGAATTGCAGTGCAACTTCTTGCCAGTAGGCCACAAGAGCTCCCGGGATCAATGCCTTTGTGGTGCTGGAGAAGAGTCATAAACATACCATGGACCACCAAGAGAACAAACAGGTCTGTCTTGGAAAGGGTGAAACCAAGTTTCTCCTTGAATGCTAGGATTTTGAAGCTCCATCTTACATACTTTGGGCATGTGGCCAGGATAGACCGGTCCTTGGAGGAGGACATCATGCTTGTAAGGGTGGAGGGAAAGCACAGGAGAGGAAGATCTCAGATGAGATGGATTGATACAGTAACTGGGGCAATGGGGGAAGGTGAGAGTCAGTGAGGCTGGTTTAGGACAGGGCAAGCTTCAGAGCTGTTGTACATAGGGTCACTATGAGTCGCAGGCAATTTGATGGCACATAACAACAACCCTTCTACATATATGTCTAATGTATCACAGTCAAAAAGAAATAAAATTAACGCACTCTATCCTCTTTTGAATAATTCAATGTCTTTCAAGCATTAATTCTGCTCTTGCCTTTCTCTGCCTATTTTTTGTTTTTCTTGTTGTCCTCGAATTGGCTCTAACTCATAAAACTGTATATATAGCAATAAAATGCTGCCTGATCTTTCTGCATCTTTATAATTGTTGGTATGTTTGAGTCCATTGTAGCAGTTACTGAGTAAAATTAATCCAATGAGATTGCAGGGTCATTTCTGAGTTC
>NW_006399993.1:24430-25386 GCF_000299155.1 Elephantulus edwardii | reverse complement strand
AATATATCATATGATCATCCGACTCAAAATGCCCCATGCCAGTCCATCTCATATTCCCAATGCCTAGTATGTTAATATTTATGCGTTTCATTTCTTCCTTAACAACATCTTATTTCCCTACATTCATGGTTTTCACATTCCATGTCCTAATCAGTGGTGTCTGCTTACAACTGTTCCTCTTCCTTTGTATTTCCATACCTGAAAGCTCAGCCTCAGTAGTCATTTCTGTAATCTACATGTGTTCTGTTGTACGTAGGGTTTTCGGAGGCCTGCTATTTTATAAGTGGATGGCTAATCCTTCTTCCTAGTCTGTTTTAACGTGAATGTTCAGATTTCGAGAAGTATCAGGCAGACCAGCATTTTACAAAAAAGTGAAAGATATATCCCCTTATTGTGGAGTTAACCATTCATATCAGTGTTGTCCCTGCCCTTGGCACACGTGTTTTAGCCCACTTATTTCCCTGCTCCACCATCCACCAGGATACCCATAAACTTCAACCCACTCCCTTCAACATCCATCTCCCATTGTCACGCCCTTCATCTAGTAGTTTATATCTGAAACTTCCTTGGCTTCTGTGATTTCAAATAGTTCAGCTTCATTCGCCCACATTCCAGGTAAATGTGGAGTCCCCAAAGCCACAGCGTGGGATCCGGTTTAAGGCCCCATAGTGGGAGAAATAAGGAAATCCTGGCAGGCAGAGAAGAAGGGCTCTGAGAGTCTGAAATCATCCACCCACATTCCAGATAAATGTGGAGTCCCCAAGGCTGCAGAGCAAGATCGGGTCTAAGACCCCATAGAGGGAGAAATAAGGAAATCCCGGCAGGCAGAGAAGAAGGGCACCGATGGTCCTTGAAATCATCCATGCACATTCCAGGTAAACCTGGAGTCCCCAAGGCTGCAGTGCGGGATCCGGTCTAAGGCCACATGTTGTTGTTGTTATGTGCCGTCGAGTCGT
>NW_006399993.1:22022-23457 GCF_000299155.1 Elephantulus edwardii | reverse complement strand
TGTCTATCTGTGTTTCATCGATTATGCAAAGGTGTTTGACTGTGTGGATCATAACAAACTGGTTGACTCTGAGAAGAATGGGAATTCCAGAACATTTAATCATGCTAATGTGAAACCTAAAGAGGCAACACCACATAGAGAGAGAAATAAGGAAATCCCAGCAGGTAGAGAAGAACACCGAAAGTCATTGATATCACCCACCCACATTCCAGGTAAATATGGAGACCCTAAGGCTGCAGCGTGGGATCCTGTCTAAGGTCACATAGAGGGAGAAATAAGGAAATCCCGGCAGGCAGAGGAGAAGGGCACCAAGGGTCCTTGAAATCATCTACCCACATTCCAGGTAAGTGTGGAGTCCCCAAAGTCTAACACTGGATCTGGTCTAAGGCCCCATAGAGGGAGAAATAAGGAAATTCCAGCAGGCAGAAAAGACGGGCACCAAGGGTCCTTGATAACCTGTGCCCACATTGCAGGTAAACGTGGAGTACCCAAGGGTGCAGCGTGGGATCCGGTCTAAGGCCCCATGGAGGGAGAAATAAGGAAATCCCAGCAGGCAGAGAAGAAGGGCTCTGATGGTTCTTGATATCATCTCCACATCCAGGTAAAGGCGTAGTCCCGAAGGCTGCAGTGCGAGATCCATTCTAAGGCCCCATATAGGGAGAAATAAGGAAATCCTGGCAGGGAGAAGAAGGGCACGCAAGGTCCATGATATCATCTGCCCACATTCCAGGTAAACGTGGAGCCCTTAAGGCCACAGTGAGGAATACAGTCTAAGGCCACATAGAGGGAGAAATAAGGAAATCCCGGCAGGCAGAAGAAGGGCACCGAGGGTCCTTAAAATCATCTGCCCACATTCCAGGTAAACGTGGTGTTCCCAAGGCTGCAGTGCGGGATCTGGTTCTAGGCCCCATAGAGGGAGAAATAAGGAACTCCCTACAGACAGAGAAGGGCACCGAAGATCCTTGAAATCATCTGCCCAGATTCCAGGTAGATGTTGAGTCCCCAAGGCTACAGTGTGGGATACAGTCTAAAGCCTTATAAAAAGAGAAATAAGGAAATAGTAGCGGGCAAAGAAGAAGGCCACCAAGGTTCCTTGAAATCGTCCGCCCACATTCCAGGTAAAAGTGGAGTCCCCAAAGTCTAGCACCGGAACCGGTCTAAGGCCCATAGAGAGAGAAATAAGGAAATCCCGGCAAGCAGAGAAGAAGGGTACCAAGGGTCCTTGAAATCATGCGGCCACATTCCAGGTAAATGTGGAGTCCCCAAGGCTGCAGTGCAGGATCCGGTGTGTGGCCCCAGAGAGGGAGATTAAGGAAATCCTGGCAGGCAGAGAAGAAGGGCACCAAGGGTCCTTGAAATCATCCGCCCACATTCCACATAAACGTGGAGTTCTGGCCAAGGAAAAAACCTATCTACACTCCAGCTGTACAGGATA
>NW_006399993.1:20376-21922 GCF_000299155.1 Elephantulus edwardii | reverse complement strand
ATTTTTCTTGCCCTTTGAGGTGTTTGCTTATTGCTATAAATTGATCTCTAATTACTACTTTGGCTGTTTCACAGAGGTTTTGGTAAGTTGTGTTTTCATTGTCATTTGTTTCAAGAAACTTTTTAATTTCATTTTTTTGTTTCATGTTCAAGCACAGTGTTGTTCAGCTTCCAAATGTATGATTCCCCCCCCCCTTATCCTCTTGTCATTAATACTTTATAGCATTGTGGTCTGAGATGATACTTTATATTATCTCTGTGTTTTTAAATTTGATTACCTAAAATGTATTCTATTCTGGAGAATATTCTATTCTGGAGAATATTCCAGGGAATTTGGAGAAGAAGGTATACTGCACCATCTTGGGGTGCATTAGCCTGTATATTTCTGTGATATTGAGTTGGTTTATTGTGTGGCTTCAACAACTTTCTTGAGTTTGTTTCTGATAGTTCTGTATGTTTTCTTGAGAGTGGTGTATTGAAGTTTCTACTACTATAGTGTTGTTGTTTAGTTCTATTAATGGTTGCTTTGTATATTTTGCACCTATATCATTTGATGCATAGATATTTATTTTGATTATGTCCCATTGTTCTTCTGACTTGACCCTTTAAACATTATATAGTGACCTTCCTTGTCTTTTTTTATGGTTTTTGCATTGAAATCTATTATATCTGAGATTAATATCACTATTCCTGCTTTTTTTTTCTGGTTGCCATAGTTGATTGGTATACTTTTTTTCTCTCTTTTGTTTTTAGTCTTTATCTTCACTTACTAGGTACTCTTTTTCTCTTCAGTGGTGCATTTCAGTGTAATTACTGATAGATGATCTATTGCTTTCATTTTGTTGAGTTCTTTTTGGTGTTGTTGCTGGTTACTTTGGTCCATCCTGCTTTCTGTGACATCTCTGTAAAAAGGTCTTCTCTCAGAGTTTCCTGCAATGATGGTCTTGTTTTTACAAACTCCCTTATGTTCTGCTTTTCTGAGAATATCTTGATCTTTCCTTCATATTTGATGGATATCTTTGATGGATACAGAATTCTTGGTTCACAGTTGTGTTCTTTGAGTGTTTAATATATGTTATTCTATTGTCTCCTCACATTTGTTCCCATCCCAAAGAAAGGTGACCCAACAGAGTGTGGAAAGTATAGAACAATCTCATTGATTTCACATGCAAGCAAGATTCTACTAAGATTATCCAAAAACGACTGGAACAACATGTCATCAGGGAACTGCCAGAAGTTCAGGCTGGGTTTAAAAGGGGTCATGGTACTAGGGATATTGTAGCTGATGTTAAATGTATTTAGCTGAAAGCAGAAAATACCAGAAGAATGTCTATCTGTGTTTCATTGATTATGCAAAGGCATTTGACTGCATGGATCATCACAAACTGTGGCTGACTCTGAGAAGAATGGGAATCCCAGAACATTTAATCGTGCTAATGCGAAACCTCACACTAATTTTCTTTTTTTTTTAATTTAGTTTGTTTATTTTTCATTTCAATGAACATCTACAGAGATTTTGGGATTCCATTCATTCATTGTTGCACCCT
>NW_006399993.1:18725-19783 GCF_000299155.1 Elephantulus edwardii | reverse complement strand
TTGTTGTTTGGTGCCATCAAGTCGTAGACGACTCTCTTGATGGTGTTCCACATTATTTTTAGGTTTTCTTTTTTTCCCTTCTTTTTTGAGTCTGCTTTTTGCTCTAGCAGATCAGTGGTGATGATTCTGTCTTCAATTCCACTGGTTCTGTGTTCCATCTCTTCAACTCTGCTCATGTGTCCCTCCATCATTTTGACAAGCCTCTGAAACATTGGACCTTATATTTTGGATAGTGGTTTCTTGCTTTTCCAGTATCACTAATGCCTCGTTTGTTTTCTCTTCATTGTTTTTTTGAGATCCTCCTGTTTTTTGCTTGTAGTGTCCTCTAATTAATTGAGTTTGTCTTTTATCCATTGAATATATTCAATCATTCTTCTTTAAAATTCTGTGTCAGAAAGTTCCATCAGCCTGTCAAGCTTCAGGAAATCCACTGATACTGTGTCACCCTTTTGGGGTGACATCTTGCTTTGCTCTTGTGTATTGTGTGGGATAACTAGCTTTCTTCGAAACACTGATATGTTTTTGATCTGAAGACAATGCTCTAGAGATCACTTGAGTAGCTATCCCACTTGTGTGGTTCTCTGAACTTCTGACTTCAGGGAAATGTCAGTTCAGAGCCTGTGAGAGCAACCTCTTGTTGGTAAGATAGGTCAAGGTGCTCCTGATTAAAGACAAGTTGATTGGCCAGACGTGTAGGCACCGGTGTAGATTCAAATGGTGTGAGGTATGCACAGGGTTGGGGTGATCGCAAGGGCAGGTCAAACACTTGGGGGACCTCACTCGAACCTCAGCTGTCTGGGTGTGCTCATGTTTGGGGTCCCTACTCAAATTCCCGATGTCCATTTCCCACCCAGTGGTTTTCACTCAGTGGCCTCTGGCCAGTGGCACTTATGCAGGTGCCCTCACACAGCAGCCCCTGTCCAAGCAGGGTCCTGGGTTCAACAGTACCTGAAAAGTCAGAGTCAAATTCCCAGTGACCCACTAGCCTCCTGCTGGTCTGCAGCATCCACAAAAGTTCAGACAGATTACCTCTGGCTGGCTTTTTCCTGGGCAGTCAG
>NW_006399993.1:1946-11495 GCF_000299155.1 Elephantulus edwardii | reverse complement strand
TAATGTCCTCCAGGGTCACCCATTTTGAATAATATTGCATGAGTTCCTTGTTTTTCAATGCAGCATAGTATTCCATTGTGCGAATATACCACAACAGACAATTTTACTTTGCTTGAGGATGTTTTGGTGGAATCATTATTCTGAGGAGTTCCCACTTTCTGTTTTTCGGCAAGCAACTGCTGCTCTGGTTTTCTGGGAGGAATCTCAGGAGAATCTATGCTTGTGTTAAGTACTCTCCAGCCTTATCTATGTAGAGAACAAGTAGAAAAGATGAGGAGAGTTTGGTGATACCAATAAGGAAAATAGTAGTTCAGCCTTAGGGTCATAATAGAGACAAGTGGTATGAGGTGGGATCAGTGAACATTTTCACCTGAATTATTGCAAGAAGAGCTGGACGTCTGGGTTTTAAAGTTTTATCCTGAAGGTCAGGCTGAGATGTTGAATTCAAACAGAATGGTCCATCAAAGGGATATAGGAGCTGAGATAATAGGATTGGCAGAACTAGGTAAAATAGGTATAAATGGAACAAGCCAATGAAGAATAGGCTTCAGAACACAGTCCTGCTTGGTGCATTTGGTCAACAATAAGAGTGAGCCTAGGGAGATCAGTAAGGTCCTAGAAGTATACGGTTTGACATCAAAAACTTTCATGCCATGCTTGCAACAGGAAGAATTGAGTGGTATATGTCTTAAATAGAGGGAAACAGTATAAACAGTAACTTCATAAGGTCAAGAAAAAAGGGAAGAAGCTCATGGTTAACATTCTTCCATCTTTTCTGTTCCAAAGAGGACTCTTTAATTCAGACTGTATACAATTTACATAGTAGAATGGTTTATCTAGAGTTCAAGTAAATAAGAAAGTTATCCAAGGTCTGTCTTCCCTCATCTGAACAAACATCTGTAAGACCAAATCAACATACTGCCATTAGACAAAGCTGAGAAGAAGGTAGGAATGTGTATTCAAATAGGTCACAGAAGCAGAGTGAAGGCTAAACCTACTGAAATGATATTTACCAGGGACAGGTGCAGAGTTCAGGACAATGGTTCGGAAACTCACTTAGAGATATTAAGGATGAAAGAGACAGGAGAGACAGGTTTATCAACAATACACATGAACAAGGTTGGTACAGGCATAGATTAGTTCAGGTCAAGACAGAATTCAGCCAACAGCAGCATTTAAGGAAGGATCCATTGATTTCTAGACCAGCATTTTGGTCTCTAAAATTCAAGCTTGGAGGGACCAGAACTGCAATAGGTTTGACAATCTTGCTGTTTCTACTTTTCTATATTCATCCTTTTCTACATCTCTCTGTGGGTGATTCTCATAGAGCTGCACACACAGCAGTTAGCTGCCTGCTAAATCCTCTCTGAGCTGATTGGAATGTAATGAGTTTGGGTGTGGGTGCCCTTAATCCAGTTGCTAATCTTTCAAAAATAACCCCAAACCAGAAAGGTGGAGGCAAATGGCTAGTGGCAGAAGCCAAAGGATCAAGTTATTTTGTCTCCCATCCCCTCTCATCCCTCATTTGTGTGAGACACAGAAGAAATTGATTGACCTTTCATTAAAGACCTGCTATAAGGACAATGTCTTCTTCAATTAGGTGTACCTTCTCAAATTAGTGTGGTGTGGGGCAAAGTAATGTGGACAAGGACAACTTGCAGATAGGATGGTGGTGGTGATTTTGTGTGTGAAAGAGAGAGAGAGAGAGAGAGAGAGAGAGAGACTAAAGATGGTTGCAGGTGCCCCAAGCAACTTAGCAGCTCTTGGGTTGCTTAATAGCTACCAAGAAGGGAAAGACACTTAGCCCACTGGGACATGGGACAATGACTCCAGGCTAGTGGGAAGTTTCATAAAAGAACCAAATAAAAAAAAATGAAACCCACTGTTTGTTGAACCAATTCTGACTCAAACTCACTGCGAGAGAGTAAATTTTGACTCATAGAAATCCTCCATTGGGTTTCAGATACTATAAATCTTAAAGATAGGAAACTGTCCATCTTTTTTGTAACTACTGGTGGATTTGAACTCCCAACCCTTTAATTAGCAGCATGATATGTTACCCATTATACAACAAGGATTCTGACTCATTGTTGTTGTTGTTGTTATTGTTATTAGGTGATGTCAAGTAAACTATGATTTATGGCAACCCTGTGAACCACAGGCCAAAACTTTATCTTTCATCATCCTCACAGACTCCGTCATGCTCAAGTCCATTGTTACAATTACTGTGTCAATTCCTCTCATTGAGGGTCTTTTGCTGATTGTACATTTTACTTTATTTTTTTTTTTTAGACTGTAGAAATCCTTTATTAGCATTTAAATGGCAGCAGCTGTGGAATCGAAAAGCATAGTTAAAAGAGCCGTCTCTGCATTTTGAACTTAAAAGATTTTACACAAAAGGTTATTTGCCAGTTTCTAAAATATCAACAGCCTGGGTTGCCCTCTCTTCCCACAACCCTTTCTCTTCTCCCCACTTTTTTTCCCTTTCCTCTTCTTCCACACTGATTAAATCTGTAAAGGATATGGTCTCCATGCACTTAGTAATACTAAAGGCAAGAATTGACCGGATCCATTTGACAACACAAAGATGCTCTCCCCTCAAACTGTGCATGAAATATACCACAGGAATATTTCAGTTTATTAATTTGAGGGATTGATTGTACATTTTAAAGCATGGTGCTCAGTACCCGAAGTATGTAGGACAAAGTTTCTCCATCTTTGACTCTAAAGAGTATCATGTCAGCACTTTCTACAAGACAGATTTTTTTCTTGGAGTTTGTTCTTTTGGCAGTTCGTGTTATGTTCAGGACTCTTTGCCAATACTACAATTCAAAGGCTTGATTCTTCTTTGATCTTCCTTATTCATTGTCCAACTTTCACATACATATGAAGCAACTGAAAATATTATGACTAGAATCAGTTACACCTTAAACACCTTTGCTCTTCCCACTCTAAAGAGATTCTTGCCTGAATGGGGCACATCTTTTTATTTCTTTACTGCTTCTACCATTGGTGTTGATTGTAAATTCAAGTAAAATGAAATCTTTGATAACTTCTGTCTTTCCTCTATCTATCATAATGCTGTCTGGTGGTCCAGTGGTGAAGATTTTTGCTTTCTTGATGTTTAAATGTAATCCATATTGAAGGCTGTAGTCATTGATCCTCTTCAGTAAATACTTAAAATCTTCTTCACTCTGCAAATATTGTGTCATCTGTATAATTAGGTTGTTGATGAGTCTTCCTCCAAACCTAGCACTATATTCTCCTTTATAGAATCCAACTCTTGAATTATTTGCTCAGCATATAGATTGAATAGATATGTAGAAAGAGTGCAACCCTGATGCTCATCTTTTCTGATTTTAAACCGCTCAGTATCCTTTTGTTCTGTTCAAACGACTGTGCGTTGTTCTATGCATAGGTTTCATTTTATCATTGTTGTTAGGTGCTGTTGAGTTGAGTACCACTCACAGTGACTCCATGAACAACAGATCTGTATCCTGCCCCATCCTTAGCATCTCTGATACATGTGAACCCATTGCTGCAGTCACCCTGTTATCTATCTCGGTGGGGGGTGTGTGTGTCTTCCTTTCTTTCATTGACTCTCTACTCTCCCAAGCATGATATTCTTTTCTAGGGAATTGTGTCTCCTAGCAGTGTGTCCAATGTGTGAGAAATGAAGCTTTGCCACCCTTGCCTCCAAGAAACACCCTGACTGTACCTTTTTCAAGATATACCTGTTCATTCTTTTGGCAGTCCGTGGTATATTCAGCATTTTCCTCTAACACTATAACTCAAAGGCATCAGTTTTTCTTTTATCATCCTTATTCATGGTTTACCTCTCAGATGCATTCATATAATTATATGTTCTGGAATTCCTGTTTTTCTTAATGCAATGCAAAGGGCATAGTAACACTGTCCTATAGTATTTATTAGGGCAGAGTCTTTATAGGAGCAGATCGATAGGTCTTTTTATGTGTGAAGTAAATGGTAGGTTTGCATGAATGATCTTTCTTAGCAGTTTAGTAGTCAGGGCTCTTTAATTAAAGTCACATTGCTGTTGCTATTGTTGTGTCATTGAGGCAACTATAACTCATAGTGACTCTATGAATAATAGATCTGAACCTTGCCCTATTCTGTGCCATTATTTTAATCTTCAATATACTTGAGTTCATTGATACAGTCACTGTGTTAAGACATCTCGTTGAGGATCTCCTTTTCCTTTGCAGATTTTTAACCTTTCCAAGTATGATGTCTTTTTATAAGGCCTGGCCTCTCCTAACATGTCCAAAGTGTATGAGATGAAGTTTCACCATTCTTGTCTACAAGAAGAACTCTGATTGCACTTTCTCCAAGATACATTTGTTCCTTTGCCAGTCCATTGGATATTCAGTACTCTTTTACAACACCACAACTCAAAAGCATTGCTTCTTCTTCTTCTGTTATCCTTATTCAATATTCAGATGCATAGCAAGTATTTGAAAAGATTATGGCTAGGATTAAGCACACTTTAGTGTTTAAACTGAAGTCATCACTCTTTACCTCCTTGGAGAGGTCCTTGACAACAGATTTTCCCAGAGTAACACATCTTTTGATTTCTTGAATCCTCGTAACAAAGATACTGACTGGGGATCCAAGTAAGATGAAATCACTGACAACTTCAACGTTCTCTCCATCTACCACAATGTTGTCTATTAATTCAGTGGTGAGGATTTCCTCAATCAGTCATGTTAGTGGGAAATTTCCCTGAGATAGAGCTCTAAGACTAGCAACAACTTCTAAGATGGCTTGCAATGATCTTTGCCTCCTGGAATTTTCCCCTTGTGTAGTTTCCTAGTAGTCCCTGGAAGAGGAAGATAGTTAATATGCTCAGCTTCTAACCAAAACATTAGTTTGAGTCTAATCAGAGGCACCTTGGGAGTGGAAGGAATGCAAACAGGGATTAGTGCATGGATGGGTAAGGTGAAGTGAAAGGGAGAGAGCAGGGAGGTTTTAGTCAGATTTTGTGAACAATGGCATAATACAATTTTAATTAGTTATGAAATAAAACATATATGAATGAATTAAAACCAATAAAAAGTAGAAGCAGAATGAAATGAAATTGTATAAAGTTTATTTGAGCAGTTAATCTATCTATATATACATATATATACACACACACAGTGTGAACTCTCTTTTCAAAAAAAAAAAAAGAAAGGCTAGTTTTAGGTCAAGGAGGTCAAATTACAATGAGATTTTAAGGAAGAAAGGACTAAATAGACTGGAAAACTAACCATTGGCTAATGCTGATGAGATTGTATAATGTTTCCCCTTCTGTGGTCTCTGTAGCCTGGTCATCTTCCTAGTCATTTGCCCAAATCCTTAAGTATAGACTAGAAGTTTTAAAAGAACAAAAGTACTTTAACCACCCAGGAATGTTGAAGTTTTAGATTCATTTCTTGGGAAGCAATAAAAATGACCTAAAGTTAGATTTTTTGGTACAAGATACTTTCTAGGCTTAGTTTATGGTTAACAAATATCTTTGTAACAAAGAAGAATCTATATGACTTCAGGGTCACTGTGTGTCCACCTTATTTCTTTTTGTCTGCTTTTGGGGTGTTGTTTCATAATTGTTAGAGAATTTTGTGAAATTTCCTGCATAGTTAGAGGAATTTATCAATTTGAGTTTGAGGTTGTTATGTGCCATCAAGTTGCCTGCAACTCATAGCGACCCTATGTACAACAGCCCTAAACCCTGCTCTAATTTTTGCCAATCTTATTGTCTCCAACATGCCCATCCCCATTACCCCAATGACTAAATCAATCCATCTAATTGAGGATCTTTCTCTCCTGTGCTATCCCTCCTCCCTCCCAAGGATGACATCCCTCTCCAAGGACTAATCCTACCTTGCAACAAGTCCAAAGTATGTCAGACAGAGCTTCAGAATCCTTGCCTCCAAGGAGCAGCCTGGCTTCACCCTCTCCAGGATGAACTTGTTTGTTCCTCTAGCAGTACATGGTATATTCAATACTCTTCTCCAACACCAAAGCTCAAAGGCATAAATTCTCCTTCTATCATCCTAGTCATTGTCCAGCTTTCTGATGCATTGCAAGTAATTGCAAAGACCATTGCCTGGATCAGGCACACCTTGGTTTACAGATTGACATCGTTGCTCTTCAGTACTTTGGAGAGGTCCCTCACAGCAGACTTTCCCAATGCAATTCATCTTTTAATTTCCTGCTGCTGGTACCAAGAGTGTTGACTGTAGAGCCAAGCAAACTGAAGCTGCCAAGAATCTCAATCTCTTCATCATCCATCATGATTCTGCCAATCAGCCCAGTGGTGAGAATCTTTATTGTCTTGAGGTTGAGCTTCAATCCATATTGAAGGCTGCAGTCCTTGACCTTCTGCAGCAAGTCCTTTAGGTCCTCCTCAGTTTCAACAAGCAGGGTTGTGTCATTTGCATAATGTAGATTGTTGATGAGTCTACTTCCAATCCTGATACCACACTTCTCATAGAGCCCAGCCTCCTGGATAATCTGTTCTGTATATAGATTGAAAAGATATGGAGACAGGACACATCCCTGATGCACACCCTTCCTAATTTTGAACCATAAAACTGGGAAGAATGAAAGATTTTTTTTTTAGTGATTTATAGCACCTTTATGCCTGTTATAGTCAACCTCCAAGAATATTGGTATAATTGTATATAATGTCAAACTTAATTTTCCAGTGAGTATTAATTATAAGAAAAATGTCTGGAACAACAATAACAACAAAAGGTATGGAGATAGGACACATCCCTGGTGTACACCCTTCCCAATTTTGAACCATGCAGTGTTTCCTTGCTCTGTTTTGACGACTGCCTCCTGGTCTAAGTACAGATTTTGCATTAGCACGATCAAGTGTTCTAGGATTCCTTTTCTTCTTAGAGTTAACCACAGTTTGTTGTGATCCACACAGTAAACGCCTATGTATAGTCAATGAAACACAGATAGACATTCCTCTGGTACTCTCTGCTTTGAGTCAAGATCCATCTAACATTAGCTACAATATCCCTAGTACCATGGCCTCTTCTAAAGTCAACGTGCACTTCAGGCAGTTCTCTGTTGATGTGTTGTTCCAGTCATTTTTGGATAATCTTCAGCAGAATCTTGCTTGCATGTGATATCAATGATACTGTTCGATAATGTCCACACTCTGTTGGATCACCTTTCTTTGGAATGAGAACAAATGTAGATCTCTCCCAGTCAGTTGGCCAGGTGGATATACTTCAGATTTCTTGGAACAACTTGGTAAGCACATCTAGGGCAGCATGTGTTTGTTGAAATATGTCAATCAGCATGCCATCAATTCCTGGGGCCTTGTTTTTTGCCAATTCTTTCAGAGCAGCTTGAACTTCCTCTTTCATCACCACAGGATCTTGCTTGTATGTTGTTTCATAAAATTCTTCTGTGTCAGCCAATTCCTTTTGGTACAATGACTGTATACTCTCTTCATCTTCTTTTAATGCTTCCTGAATCATTTAATATTCTCCCCAAAGAGGTACCTTTTCTATTAAAATTTCCTGTGTCTACAGATTGTAGTCTCTAGGCCACAGAGCTCAGGACTCTGGCTACTCCCTGTTGGCTAAGGCTCCATTCTATCTTGTCTTTCCATCTTGGACTTCTTTGAATAGCTCAGGCCTCCCTTCTTCCTTGAGGCTTCCATCTCTGTTTATACTTTCCGTCTCAAGGATTACACAAGTTTGTGGACAAAATTATCTTCTTAGTTCTGTTAGTGACTTGTTGGTCCAGCCCTGCTCCTATCTGAAACTTATTCATAGACAAAAAGATTAGTCCAAATACTCTCAGCTCTGAACTCTGTAGTTCTGATGATAAACTAAAAAGAAAACAAAATCAATCAAATTTGACCAATTGCTATTGTCAGAGTAGATCTGTGCTCTATAGGTGTTTCAGTGGCTATGATCTTTTGGAAGTGGATTGCCAGGCCTTTCCTCCTAGTTATCTCTGCTGGATTCAAATTCCAAACTGTTTCTCAAATATAAATTTCCAGAAAACCCCTACTTCCAGTTTTGGAGCCCCAGGTTTCTGACTGAGGAGACTTGAAGGACCCTGAGCAGAATTGAGGGAAGAGCTTCAGAGTTCGGACTCCCTCAGCTCTCAGCAGCAAGGAAGCTTCTGGTTCAGCAGTCATGTGGGAATGCTTCCTAGAGTTGCTAGAAACAGTTGTGGTTGTGGCTAGAGAATAGGACTACTCTCTGCCATGAAGTCCCTGCAGGACCCTTCAGAATTTGAGATCCTTCCCTCAAAAATGCTTTTTTTCAGGAGCGCATAGGAAAGTGTCACCATTCTCACCACCCAATTCTTTGTTCTAAGGTCAATGATTACTTTTTATACCATCACAATTAGAGGCTTTGGATGGTGAAAAAGTAAGTTTTCAACTACCAACCATTCAAGAGACAAAACAAAAGTAGTATAAACTGCTTTATGGCTCTTTTTTAACATTGCAGTAGGATAACTGGAACTGCCACCCCTTCCATCTCTGAGAATGTCCTTTGCTCTCCTCTGGAATTTCTACTACTCTAGCAGTCTCAAGGAATTGCCAGAAGTGTATACTGGTTTTGTTAAAGCTTCTAGGTCTCTCTAGAGACAGAAGGACAGTATGGCTACCACTCAAGGCTCAAGAGGCCATTTCCTTATGGTCACTGTTGTGCTACTGAAATCATGTTGCCAGGTCACCTATTTGACATTGCTCCCAACACTGTTCCAAGCTTTGCCATGGACCTAGTGAAGTCATAGCCACTACCATGGTGGTGCTTTAAATTTAAGGTTTAAATGATAAAAAATTATTTCAAACAGGAAGTAAAGCAAATGACATCAGAAATCTATGAACCTAACTCCCAGATTTGACAGATATGAATAATTTGTCACATTTGTTTCAGATGCTTTGTTTTGTGTTTAAAAAGCAATTAAATGTTAGATACAAATGAAACTTTGCCCTGATTCTCTATCCCTATCTTCAAAAATCCAAGCTAAAATTAGCAAGAATTATTTCCATGCATGATTTTAGGTTTTCCCTACCTATGAGGTTTGTGTTTGTATGCTTTATATAGTATATTCATTTCCTAGTGTTTCTGTAACAAAACACAATCAAGTGGGTGCCTTATAAAGAAAGGAAATGTATTGTATTAGAGGCTGGCAGAGTGTAGTATAAATTCAGTTGTTTTAAGAATCATATCTTCTTCTATATACTCTGGGGAAAGATTTGTATCTTCTCAGCAGGTCTGGGTGTTCCTCAGCTTGCAGCTGCAGCATAATTCTGTCCTTACATGGCCATTTCCCCTCTGTCTGTGTTTCTTCTCTTTCACAAGATACCACTGGGGCTGGATTTGAGCCCAACCTGCTCTATGTAGTATGACCTCATGGTAATTTAAATGGGAACACTTTCAAAGACCTTATTTCCAAACAGGTCATTCACGGTTATTGTCATTAGGTACCATTGGGATGATTATTTTTTTATTTCCTCTTTGGCTGACTCTGAGAAGAATGGAAATCCCAGAACACTTGATC
>NW_006399993.1:0-1431 GCF_000299155.1 Elephantulus edwardii | reverse complement strand
TTTTTGAAATCATTTGTTATGCATCAGGGAGTTGGACAATGACTAGGAAGCATAGAAGGAGAATTGATGCCTTTGAGCTGTGATGCTGGAGAAGAGTATTGAGGGTACCATGGACTGCTAGGAAAACAGATTCATCCTGGAAAGGGTTAAACCGGGTGGCTCCTTGGAGGCAAGGATTCTGAGACTTTGTCTAACATACTTTGGACATGTTATAAGGAGGGACAGGTCCTTGGAGAGGGACATCATGCTTGGTAGGGTGGAGGGATAGTGCAGGAGGGGAAGGCTCTCTATGAAGTGGGTTGATTCAGTGACTGGTAATTGGGATGGGTGTATCGGAGACAAAGCGATTGGTGACAGGACAGAGCAGAGTTTAGGGCTGTTGTTCATAGGGTCGCTTTGAGTTGCAAGCGACTCGATGACACATAACAATAACAACAACAACTTTTTTTAAAAAATTTAGTTGAGTTTTTTTTTTTTTTTGCGTTGGGTTTGTTTGGGCTTCTTGTTACTTTTATGTATGAGAGCCCTATACGCTGTTCTTTCAACCTTGCTGTCTCTAACACACTCACTCCCACCACCCCAATCACAGAATTGATCTATCTCATCGAGGGTCTTCCTCTCCTTCACCATCCCTCGACTTTCCCAAAGATGATGTCTCACTCCAAGAACAAGTCCCTCCTTGCAACATGCCCCACGTATGATGAAGTTTCAGAATCCTTGACTCCAAGGAGCAGCCTGGCTTCACCCTCTCCAGGCCAAACTTGTTTTTTCTTCCAGCAATCCATGGTATAGTCAATGCTCTTCTCCAGTGCCACAGCTCAAAGGCATCAGTTCTCTTTCTATCATCCCTAGTCACTGTCCAACTCTCCTATGCATAGCACGTAATTGCTAGCCTGGATAGCCTGCATAGCACGTAGATTATAGCCTGGATCAGGTGCACCTTAGTCTCCAGCCTGACATTGTTGCTCTTTAATACTCTTGAGAGGTCCCTAACAGCTGACTTTCCTAATGCAATTTGTCTCTTGATTTCCTGGCTGTTGGGACCAAGAATGTTGACTGTGGGGCCAAGTAAACGAAAACTAACTCTCAATCTCTTCACCATCCATACTGATGCTGCCAGTTGGTCCAGTGGTGAGAATCTTTGTTTTCTTGATGTTCAGCTTCAATCCCTATTGGAGGCTGAAGTCCTTGACACTCTGTAGCAAGTGCTTCAGGTCCTTCTCAGTTTCAGCAAGCAGGGTTGTGTCATCTGCATAACGCAGGTTGTTAATGACTCTTTCACCAGTCCTGATGCCACATTCTTCCTCGTACAGCCCAGCATCTTGAGAATCTGTTGTGCATACAGATTGAAAAGGTATGGAGACAAAATACATCCCTGACGGACCCCCTTCTTGATTTTGAACCACATAATGTCTCCTTGTTCTGTTTGGA
>NW_006399992.1:4342266-4343575 GCF_000299155.1 Elephantulus edwardii | reverse complement strand
GATTTTCCGACTCTAGCTCCTCGCACATTTCATTGTAGTATTTTGCTTTGTCATTCCGAGCTGCCTTTTGGAATCTTCTGTGCAGTTCTTTAGTATCCTGAATTCTTCCTTGTGCTTTGGCTTCTCTACGCTCCAGTGCAATCTTCAGAGTCTCTTCTGACATCCATTTTGGTCTTTTCTTCCTCTTCTGTCTTCTTAATGACCTTTGCACTCTTCCTGGATGATACCTTTGACATCCTCCCACAACTCATCTGGCCTCAAACCTGTTCCTGAGATGAGTCTGGAATTCAGGTGGTATGAAATCAAGTCATATTTTGGCTCCTGTGGATTTGGTTTAATTTTCCTCAGCTTCATCTTGAACTTGCATATGAGTAATTGGTCCAATTGCTAAAATTTGAGCAAGGACAG
This sequence comes from Elephantulus edwardii, assembly GCF_000299155.1. Taxonomy (NCBI): domain Eukaryota; kingdom Metazoa; phylum Chordata; class Mammalia; order Macroscelidea; family Macroscelididae; genus Elephantulus; species Elephantulus edwardii. The sequence continues at coordinate 4,343,167 of NW_006399992.1, read as the reverse complement.
CCTCTTGAGACAGCAGGATGCCACTAGGAACAATTCCCTAAGGCTGATCTGAGCTCTAAAGGTCAAAAAGGTGACAGAAGGCTGCTTCCCCTTCCAGTAGGAAAGGGAGCAGAATTATTCTGGATTGTTGAGATTATTCTGAGTAGTGGGACCAGAGGAATAGAGGGCAGTAATATAAGAGGATCTTGATTAGTAAAACCCCACATTTAGAAACGAATAGCTGTTTGTCAGCCTCTCTCTCACACACTCACACTCACAAAAGACACCGAATGTAAACACTCCCAGGGACCTGACCCTGCTCCAGCCAGTTCACGCCCCTCCTACCTTCCCCTTGCCATCCACCTGGCCCCGCCGCGCCCCACTCGTGGCGGGGACACCTGGGCTCGCTGAACCGTGGGCACCGCAGAAGTAGCTGCTCCTCGCCCGCTGCGCTCACCACGGTCACGTTCCCTTCCCATCCCGGCCTGGCCCGCGTCTTCCTTCACCTTGATCCCCATGTAGCAGTGGGTGCCCAGGGAAGGGTCATTCAAGCACGCGGGAGGGTGCTCCCGGGCCCCCCGCTGGAAGGTCTGCGCAGGTCCCATGCAGATGCTCCACAAATTTTAAGCAGGTTGATGGAGGTGCAGAGCCCGCAGTAGCAGTAGAACAGGGACCAGAGCATGAGCATCAGGCGGGGCAGACAATCCAGGAGCCTTGCCATCGGGTGGCGGGGCCCTCTGCCCTTCCGAGGCGCCTGGAGCAGCCTCTGGGGACTCGGCTCCGGAGCGAGAGCGCGAACGCGGCGGCGCGTCAGGCCCGCCCGCTCCGCGCGCGCCTCCCCGTGGGCCCTGTGTGACCTCTGCGCGCTGTGAGCTGCTGGGCCCGCCTGGGAGCTCAGGGCAGAAGCTGTGCGCTAGGAGGT
>NW_006399992.1:4340437-4340986 GCF_000299155.1 Elephantulus edwardii | reverse complement strand
GACTGCATAGGAGATTTTTCTTTTTCCCATTGAGAAGCTGGTGGATTAAAATAATTTGTCTTTTGGTTTGGCAGCAAAATTTCTTACCCACTAGAGCTCCAAGATTCGTAGACAGAACCCTGCATTAAAGTGTAAGGGCCAGGAGGTTAAGGAGAGCAGAGGAGGAAGATATAGCCATATCTTCCATCCTTACTCTCCTCAAATCTTTATCCCATCATATCCTCTATCTTCCCTAGCTAACAATCTTACCTTCTTTTCATAGAGAAAGAGATGCTATGGGATGTAGGAACTTTCTCCTAAACTTTAAAAGGTATGTTGTTGTGTACCCTAGAGTCAGAAAAGACCCATAGCTGACCCTCGGGCAGGTTTTCAGACACAATTAATTGCATGGGATGAGACTGCCCGTCCTTCTTCCGCACAGTGGCTAGTGGCCTCAAACCACGTACTTTCTGGTTTGCAGCACTGCTTCTTGCCACTTGGCCACCAGAGCTCACTTTAAAATGTGTAACGTCTGCATATATCTATCCATCCTCCTTCCAGTTACAAACA
>NW_006399992.1:4335446-4336577 GCF_000299155.1 Elephantulus edwardii | reverse complement strand
ATTCCTATTGGTCTATAACTACTTATTCCTATTGGTCTATACTTACTTATTCCTATTGGTCTATACTTAACTCTAACTCTCCAATCAATTTTTGCCACAATTGCCAGTTGCCATTCATGCTTCCTGACACGTCAGCACCTGCAGCTCCTGCAACAATCCCTCAGCCCAGGTCCACTCCACTATGCAGCCTTCACTCTGGACTCCCATCATGACAAAAATACTTAATCACAGGGTATTTTTGAGGCATAATAAAAATATTCTAAGTTGACCGCAGTGATGATTATTGAATAAGCCATTAAACTCCACACTTTAAATGAATGAATTGTATGCTACGTAAGTAATTTCTCAATGCAATGGTTTACAAAACCACCCTTTTATTATCAAATTGCTGTCTTAGGTCAGATGTTTGGACATAGTTTATCGAGTCCTCTGATTATATTTGAAAAGGAACCCATACTTTGTGTTTGTGGCACTGTGAGTTTAGCACTGAGCTGCTAATCCAAAAGTCAAGGTTTCTAATTGCCAGCCACTCTGAAGGAGAAAGATGAGACCACGTGTTCTGGTAAAGATTTACAGCACCAGAAATCTTACAGGGCAAAGATATTTCATTAAGCATAATGTCCTCCAGGCTCATCCTTGTTGCGTCAAGTTTTGAGTGCATTCTTTTTTCTTTTTCCTTTTTTTAGTTCATTGTTTTTCAATGCTGTGTAATAGTTTAGTGTATGAATATATAAATGAATATACCCACTCTAGGATGAATCTGTTTGTTTTCTTGGCAGTCCATGGTACATTCAATACTCTTCTTCAGCACCACAGCTCAAAGGCATCAGTTCTCCTTCTATCTCCCCTAGTCATTGTCCAACTCTCTGATGCATAACAAGTGATTGCAAAAACTATGGCTTGTATCAGGCGGACCTTAGTCTCCAGAGAGACACCGTTGCTCTTGAGTACTTTAGAGAGGCCCCTAACAGCAGACTTTCCCATCGCGATACGTTTTTTTGATTTCCTGGCTGCTGGTGCCAAGAGTGTTGAACATGGAGCCAAGCAAACTGAAGCTGTGAACAATCTCAATCTCTTCACCATCCATCCTGATGCTACCGATTGGTCCAGTGGTGAGAATCTTTGTCTTCT
>NW_006399992.1:4332371-4333336 GCF_000299155.1 Elephantulus edwardii | reverse complement strand
TTAGGGCTGTTGTACATAGGGTTGCTATGAGTCGCAGGCGACTCGACGGCACATAACAACAACAACAACATATATGATTTATTATATACACATGGATTTCTTCATTTAAAATATACATAAATGAATAGAAAGAAATATGACTTTAATTCAGATTCATATTCATAACCATTTACCCACTAGTTCATTTTAAAAATTGCTAATAGCTTAAATACTATCTCAGAATTATATCAATAAAAAGGGCAGACAATGCTCTCTCTTCCCCTCTATATACACACACACACACGCACACACATATACATACTGTTAAGATGGTTTCAGAACAATGCCTGAATCATTTTACACTTCAAGATTTAAAAAATTTAAAATATGCAGATAGTAAACATGATATATACATAACTCTAACTTTAGATAAAACAAAACAAAGATTATTTTACAGAAACTTTAAATGAAAAAGGCAGCAATAAAAAAGTTCATCATTCAGCACTCTCATATATACATATATACACATATACATATATACATATATACATATGTACATATGTACATATATACATGTATTAAGGAGTATCTTACAATGTTCTATGGAAATGTGCACACACGATTTACTGTTATTTTACCTTAAATTCAGAATCTTTCAGATTACAGGTAATATTTTCTTTGACCTAAATTTGAATACTAACTTTTAATATAGAACTAGCAGAAAATCTTACATAACTTGACAGTAAAAGTATCTAAGGGTTATTTACTATTGGATCAAAGTATGTTTGAACATTTGAGATTAAAATTCAACAGGAACTAAGTCTCCCACAGTTTTTGATACTTTTGTTTATATTTATCATTTTTAAAAGCAGTAGGAGCTTCTTTTTTTAAAATTTTCATTGCTTAGAACCAGGTCAATAATACATAGATAGTTATTTATAGAATGAATAACATCTAGAAAATTATTCAAATTTTGAGAATTTAAA
>NW_006399992.1:4328888-4330441 GCF_000299155.1 Elephantulus edwardii | reverse complement strand
AGTCATATCCTCTTCAAAGTAGATGTTAGTATATAAAGAAGAGGGCAATTAAATGTTTATAGTTATAATTTACTTTTTCAGCTAAAAAATTGAATTATAGTAACTTGACAAACTTGAAATTTAATACACATAGCTGTACCTCCCAAAGCCTTCTTTAATACAGTAATCACATACCTCTGATTCTCTTGAGATCCTTTAGCTTCCACTATATTCTGTTCCAGATGTTTTTGTATTAGTCCCTGTGTTTGAGCGTTCACTTCTTTATCTATTGCTGCTTTTCTAAACTGATTGAAGAGCTCATTTGAGGACTTTAGCACACCAGATGTTTTCACTGGTTTGCCTAGACTCTTCCAAGAGTCTACATTCTTGATCTTTATGTCCTAAAACAAATGTTTAATTAATAAGTGTCACCAAAATTTTAGGAGAACAATAATTTTTTATATATGAACAGCTCTAATAATCACAATGTTTCTTTAGAAAAGGTACTTTTAAAACAATTCTTATGCATACTTATTGATAGCAAAACACTTAAATGAAACAAGGACTTTATTGTAATTACTAGTACAATTTTAAGAAAGAAAAGACAGTGAGATTCGCTCAGGATAAGACAGGAATGAGAGCTAGCTATTGTGTATAGCCTTGGTATAAGTCATATATGACTCAACAGCTCATAAAAACAGCAAGAAGTAAAAGAAAAAATATTAATAAAGAGTATGTTCTTTATAATGGACTATTAAATTTCCCAAGTGTGTACAAAAATAATCTTAATATACTAAGATTTTTAAAGATCTGTCTCACATACTTTGGGCATGTCACCAAGAGGGACTAGTCCTTGAGAAGCACATCATGCATGGAAGGGTAGAGGTTCCGCATAGGTGAAGAAGATCCTGGTGAGATGGATTGACACAGTGACTGTGCCAATGAGGTCAAGTGTCAGGGACAGTGAGGTTGACTCATGATAGGGGAAAGTTCAGAGCTTTGTTCATAGGGTTGCTATGAATCATAGTTGACTTGATGGCATATAATAACAACAAAGATAAGTTAAGAAGCTTTGGTGGCCTTGTGGTAAGAAATTGTGCTGCCAATCCAAAGGCATGCAGTTCAAATCTGCTAGCTTCTCCACGGGAGAAAGGAAATCTCTTCCTGTGTGATCAACTGCCTCTAAAAACCCATTGGAAGGCCAGCTATGAATTGGTTCCAACACCAGGGTTGTTGTTGTTATGTGCCGTCGAGTCGTTTGCGACTCATAGCGACCCTATGCACAATAGCCCTAAACCCTGCTCTATACTGCGTCAACCGTACTGCCTCTGACACATCCATCCCGATTACCCAGTCACCGAGTCAATCCATCTCATAGAGGGTCTTCCCCTCCTGCGCCGTCCCTCCACCCTCCCAAGCATGATGTCCCTCTCCAAGGACCCGTACCACCTGGCAACATGTCCAAAGTATGTCAGACGAAGCCCCAGAATCTTTGCCTCCAAGGAGTAGGTTGGTTTAATCCTCTCCAAGAAGAATCTGTTTGTTTTCCTGGCAGTCCATGGTACATTCAGTAC
>NW_006399992.1:4312657-4313743 GCF_000299155.1 Elephantulus edwardii | reverse complement strand
GTCACAAAAAAACAAATATAATGAAACTATTATAAAACAGGTATGACAGGGGTGTTGGGAGGAAACTAAGAAAAGAAGGGATAAATAATGTACATGAAACAGACGTGGGAGAGAACTGTGTAAAAGGAACTTATGATTACATATTATTGGCATGACAAGAATCCAGAATAATAGTTGCATAGTAAAGTGGTCCAAGATGGGAGGAGGAACTGTATAACAATGAAAGAACTTTTTTGCCCAAAGAAAAATGAGAAATGGGTGGTAGGGGGGTCAGAGAGGAAAATGTGTAACACTGAATGAATGGAAATCCTAAAAAAAATAATAATATGTTCAACCCAATAATATGTTAATACCAAATAAAGTATACATTTTCTCAAAAGTGATGAATAAATGCTTAAAGGTAAAAAAAAAAATAAGTCCTAATCAGATTCCATTCTTTTATCAAGGTTTTCTATTCTTTTTTTCCCCTGAAATAGGATTTTTTTAAACTTCCATTCATTCATTGTTACACAATTTCCTCCCTGCCCACCCCTCCACCCCTAGTTTGCTTTTATTGTTGATAAACTAAAAAAAATATAAAGCTTTCAATGTTACACAATCCCCTTCCCCAGTCCACCCCACTATGCAGGTTTCATTCTGGACTCTTGTAATGACAATAATACCTAATCATATATTCCTCCTAAACAGTATTCTCCCTCATCTGTTTCAACATAGTATATATTCTGTATCCTCTCTTAGTTTCCCCCCCAACTCCGATGTCAGTCCCATTTTACAACAGTGGCACTATGCAGTATTTGTTCTTTTGTGACTGAGATATTTACCTCAATATAATGGTTCTCTATTCTAATTTCTCAGACCAAGTATCAATTTAAGGAGTCATCTTTATAGTGGCTGCAACTATACACTCAAACAGCAACAGCTGTGAGGAGTGGGCAGCATCTCTTGTATACTAGGCTGCTATAAGTAAGCATTGACTCAATAACCCTTACCAACAATAACAGGAAACTGATACAATAGTAATTGGGAAATGTGAACAGTTAGATGTTTTGAGTTATTTAAGAATAATGATGAACTTGTTAAAAAAAA
>NW_006399992.1:4309919-4311548 GCF_000299155.1 Elephantulus edwardii | reverse complement strand
CGGCCCTCAGGCCTGGTTTTAATTGTTTTTGGTCAAATATTCTAAGTGGCATAGCATTAGTCTGTCCATTTGCTGTACAGAGGTAACTCGTGGTTGCTGTGTTGCTGAACACTGTTGCACTGATGTGTCAAATGTGAGAATGGTTGCCCATGGTGGACAGTGTTAGGTGGAGCTCCCTGACTAAAGCAAGCTTGGAAGCAGGAGTGGCATCCACTTCCAAAACAGCTTGCCTCAGGAAACCCTATGAACTTGGAGAAACAAAGTTATACAAGTGTTCAGGTCTTTCGTTCATAGGGTCGCTATGAGTTGTCTATGACTTGATGGCACTCAAAAAGAACCATAAATAAATAATTGAAGAAATGTATTTCCAGACTAGGTAATTCAGAAAAATGAGTAAATTTTACTTTAAAATGTTTAACATAAATAAAATCTTTAGAATTACTAAATTAAATGAAGTTGTTAATGGTAAAGGTTACCATTTCTTCTAATTTTTTAAAAAAAATCTCTCTAATTATTAATGTCTAATTACACAAATAAGGTAACACTGGAAACCAATTTAAAAATCCCATTATATTTGAGTAAGAATTACTTGTCTTTCTCTTATTCCTGTTGAGTCAAATCAACACATAACTGACTCTATGGTGGGTTTTCACAGGCTGCAAATTAAATGGGAGGAGACTGCTCATCTTCCACAAAGCAACTGGTGGATTGGAACTTTCTGCCTTTGGGTTTGCAGGGCAACTCCCTATCCATTAGCTATGGCAAATACTTGGATTTCTCATTTTAAATACATTATAATAGCATAATATTTTAAACGGAATACGTACTCTAAAATATTTAGGTATCAGGCACAGCTTAAAAATAATACAGTACTCCAGTAAATAGGAATAAAATATAGGGGGGAGGGGGAAGATACAAATAAAATTATTTGGATGAGGTAAATATAAAGAATAAGTCAGAGTGTCCATATACAATATCATTTGGGTAATTAATATCATGATTGTAAATCCTGTGACAGAATATAACAAAGAATTTACCTGATCTTTAAGTTATTTTGTCATTTTTTATTATTTTGTCAAGATTTTTAAAACAAACAGCAGCAACAAAACTGCCACCAATACAGTTGTTGTTAATTCAGACTCATGTCAACTCCATGTAACAGAGCAGAGCTTAATTTGTTTGACATCTTATGCTATGGTCAAGGATTATACTATAAAAATTGAAATAAGATCAGTGTACAGAAAAGTTTGACATTCCTCTTTGAATTGGAATAAAGGGAATACAGAAACAATGCTCGATTCATGGGAACCAGCTATTGCATTTGTTTAAAATGTAAGTTGTTACAAGTGTCAGGTAAATATGTCACAGCAAATAGATGGGTCAAATTGAAATGTGAAAATAAAACCAAGGGTAAAATACACTCTCCTTAAACATATGTAAAATATACTAAATTAAGACTTAAAATTGGAAAAATTAACTTATTTTTACCTATTTCCTATAGATAATAGCAAAGAATTAATAAGAATATAAAACAGTTTACATACCTTGTTATATAAAAAGCAGTTTGAAAACATTGTCTTGAAGTCCTCTATGCATTCTGAAGCTTTCGTATAGTATTTATGTTCCAAG
>NW_006399992.1:4298336-4307829 GCF_000299155.1 Elephantulus edwardii | reverse complement strand
GCATATGATAGATAAGAAATTCTTATTTTAATAGTTTCTGATTGTCATAATCTTGTGTTTTTACAAATAATGTGTGCATTCTACTTTTGTTTACAAACACCTCCGGTTCTGTGCATGTGCCACGTCATTTTTTTCCTTTCTTTCTTCAGAACAGTATATTATTTGAGGAAAAATACAGGATTACAATTATCACAAATTATTAAAATAAGAATTTCAATACTCAGAAAAAACTTTATGGTTAATTTGGAGAAATACTCATTAGGATATTCTATGACAGTGCTGAATAAATCATGTTTCTATTAAATAAATTAAAATACATATTATTAACAATTAAGTTATTTCTTATAGAGATTTACAATGCTTTTCATTTTTGAAACGAACACAATTCCAAGACATTCTTACAGGCAATTTGAGTTTCACTGCATCCACAGGCTGTTGAAAAGGCCAAGAATATTTATGCTTCCATAAGGCCGTCAGGACAACCTTCTGAAGATATTGCAGTTGATTTGTCAACCGCCCATTTTTCTTAGGATTTATATACTCTGGTGGAGGAGGGTTAACAATAGCCGTCCGTTGACTTGTCAGGGCCATTTGTCGCTGCTTCTAAAAATGCTGTTTTAATGTTGCCTACAAATACATGGGAAAAAATAGCATTACAAAATTGAGTTAACCCAGAAACACTTTAAAAAATATTTCTATAAAAGGAGAAACTACAAGTGTTTTTTAACAGTAGCAGATAGGGCATTTTAAAGCTATCATAATTTAAAGTGATAAAGTCAAGTCACCAAAAAGAACCAACTTTAACAAGTATAAATCTTTATATATACACGTGCTTAAAAGTGTCGTATGTATGCTTAAGTTTCAGAGAATTTATTTCATCCTTTCACAGGATTTCTTTTGCCTTTCTACAAACACACACCAACTGAGATCTGAGCAGGAAATGTTTGTGAAATAACAGAATGTTAAAGAGAGTATCAGTCTCTAGGTATTCCAGGATTAACAGTAATACAAGTAAGGGAGAAAGTAAAAACAAAGGAATTTAGTGCACAAGAGATCTATTTTTAAACAGGAGTGTTCCTTAGAGGCAAGGATGGTGAAATTTCCTTACACGCTTTAGGCATATTTTCAGGAGGTACCAGCTCTTTGGAAAAGATACTACTATGCTTGGAAAAGTAGAATGTCAGCAAAAGAGAGTAAGACTCTCAACAAGATGGATTGATAAGAGTCATTTCAATCAAGGGTGTGAGCATGATGGAAATTGTAAGGATGGTGCAGGATAGGGCAAGGTTGCTGTGGATAGGGCACAGAGTTCCTGTAAGTCTGAGTTGACTATTAGGAAGAAGAATGCCAAGTGTAAAATGTGGTGTATACTGCTACATCTGAAATACTTCACAACTTAGGAGTATGTTCGAAAGATGGTATCTCATGCACACCCATGTTTATTGCGGCTTTCTTTACAATAGCAAGGAGTTGGAAACAACCTAAGGGTCCATCAACGAATGGATACAGAAGCTATGGTATATCCCACACAATGGAATACTATGCTGCATTGAAAAACAAGGAACTCATGCAATATTATTAAAAATGGGTGACTCTGGAGGACATTATGCTGAGCGAAGTATCTCAGTCACAAAAGGACAAATACTGCATGGTGCCATTGTTGTAAAACAGGACTGACATTGGGGGGGGGGTGGAGACTGAGAAAGATGAGTTCAATAATGTATACTGTATTGAAACAGTTGAGATAAAAACCTGTTTACAAGGGATATGTGATTAGGTATTATTATCATGACAGGAGTCCAGAGCAAAGGCTGCATAGTGGACTGGACCTGGGGGGAGGGTTTGTAAAACAATGAAAGAATTTTTCTTTTACTTTTCCAAGAGAGTAGTATACTAGGGGGGAGGGTTGGGAGGGAGGAAAGTACAACAATGAATGAATGGAAATCGTAAGTCTCTGTAAATTTTCATTGAAATTAATGATAATTTTTTTTAAAAAAGAAAGATGGTATTTCATTATTACTGGTAAGTATGTTTACTTTTCATTGATTGAACTGTGTGTGTCCACAAAACACAAGTGAGAATACAATATGGAATTTATGTAATGATCGCCATGAGTTGATAAACAGTTAGTTATAAAAAGATTAAGGACAAAAAGCAACTAATGCCATCACTGCCCTGTGGCACTGCTTGTCTTGAGCAAGAGAAAAAGAGTGATGATGTGCATGGAAAGAGGAGACCTCAGTGTAACCAAAAATTGCCAGGATTAGAGCTTCTCTTTTTGGACTCAGGATCTTGCACTAGGAAGCAAGACATTGAGGCCAGGACACCTGGAGATGGCCAAGAAACACCTCACTTGTAGAACCTTAAGGAAACAAGGACTTCCCTTTGTAATCTACAAAGATAAAGGGCTCTCCCTAAAAACAGGCAACTTAATTTAGATATACAGCTTTAACAACCGTAAAAAATTTCCATCAAAGACATCTACTTTTAGTATTGCTTCTGTAATACCACTAGATAATGAAAACATTACTTTTAATGATAAAGAAGTAAAACATTCACTAGCTCAATTTTATCAGCAAAATGGAAAGTATAATTAAAAAACGGATAATTTGGTTCCAATTAATCAGTGTATTTCTTCATGTTTGTGCAGTTAGTTCCAACTCTGATTGTACATTAGTCATATGGCGATGTAAAAAATATCTGAGACACATCAGTGCCAATGATGAAGTCTCTGGAGATAAGTGTCTGGAAATCAGTTTTGGGTTTATTTAAAGTCTCAGATGTTTCTGATATATAACCAGGATAGGGAACACAACATTAAAATGAATGAACTTAAGAGTGTGATTGCCAGTCTTCCAATTTATTTCATCTCATGATTTTATTTTTCTACTATTATGTGGATTTTATTTAATTAATATGCCAGTTTCACCCAGTGCCTTTAACTCAGTTCTGATTCCTGGTAATTCCACAAGTTGTGGAGTAGAACCTCACTCCAAAGCCTCTTTGGGAGCTGACACGTCTTGGTTTTGGTTGTTTTGTTTTTTGAGGTAAGGCTTAATTTACTGGCATAGCGTCGGCAAGACTACTGTCCAGAAATGCCCCTGCTCCCGAAGCACATTGTTCTCGAACCACAGTGCTATCAGTGAATTCTCCAAAATGCTGAAGAACAACGCTGTTAGTTTAAAGACCAGGGTGACCATGGTTCTCAAAATCACATGTTACACATCAGAGCTGGACAGTGAATGAGGATGACAGAATAATTGATGCCTCTGAAATAGAAACGAGGCCTGAAGAACTGAATATCACATGGACTACCAAAGGAACAAACAGATACATGTTGGAACAAGAGCAACCAGAGTGCTCCTCAAGCCAGAGATGGTGAAGCTCGGTCTGTCACACTTTGGACATGCAGCTCGGTGAGGTTATTTCTTGGCAGGAGACATCATGGCTGCCAAGATGGAGAGTCAATGAAGGAGAGGACGCCTCCCAACACAAATTGTACTGAGAAAAGTAGAGAGTTGGTGAAGGAGAATACCCTTTATGAGATGGATTGATGCGGTGACTGCAACCACAAGCTTAAACAGACCAGAAATTGTGATGATGTTGTTGTTGTTATGTGCCCTGGAGTCACTTGCGACTCATAGAGACCCTATGTACAACAGTCCTGAACTCTGCTCTGTCCTGTGATAATCGCACTGTTTCTGACACTCCCATCCCGATTACCCCAGTTACTGAATAAATCCAATTCATAGAGGGCCTTCCCCTCCTGCGCTGTCCCTCCACCCTACCAAGCATAATGTCCTTCTCCAAGGACTGGTCTCTCCTTACAACATGTCTAAAGTATGTTAGACGGAGCCTCAGAATCCTTGCCTCCAAGGAGCCACCCAGTTTTACCCTTTCCAGGATGAATCTGTTTGTTTTCCTAGCAGTCCATGGTACTCTCAATGGCAGATTTGCCATCTCCGGATATCCATGGCATTCTGCTATGGGACCTAGAGCCCACTTGCCCATGGCGGCAGAGCTCTCAGCCCATGCTGCTTCAGCACCAATGGCATCAGCGCCATTCAGAAGATGAATTGAGGCCTTTGAGCTGTGGTGCTGGAGAAGAGTATTGAAACCCTCCCTGATTGGTAAAGTTTTGTTCTACCTTACATGGGGTCACTAAAAGTCACAACTGACAGAACAGTGCCTAACGTGTAAAAAGAGAGATAAATCACCAAAACTATTTACTAGTGGAGGCTGGTGTCAAGCAAAGCAGGCTCCTGAGTGAAGACTCACAGAGGTATCTAGAGACAGGCAGCGTCCAGAATGACAGAATCCAGACTGAGTGAGAATGAAGTCCACCAGGCTTCTTAATATAAAAAAAGAGAAAATAAGTACATCACGTAATGATACATAGCTTGCAGGAAACCAACTTAATACACAAACTTAATCATCACACCCTTATTTTTCAAGGGAAGTCATTCAATTGACCAAGATTTAAGCTTTCTTCTGACGTTCATTTTGATCTTTTATTTGTCTCTTTAATGTTCCCTGGCTTTTTTCAGGGAAGACTGTTGGCATAGCCCATAGGGAATTGTGCTGTTAACTCAAAGGGGCCACCTCCGTGGCAATTTATAGGCCCAGGAAACCCCCTCATTGATTCTCCTGCTCTAAGAAGGTTGGTTGGACCCAGTGAATGCAACCACAAGCTTAAACAGAGCAGAAACTGTGATAGGATTGGTAGTTTGGTTCTATTTTACACCAGGTCACTAACAGTCAGTACTGACAGAACAGTGCCTAATGTGTAAAAAGAGAGAAATCATAAAGAACTTCTTACTAGTGGAAGCTGGTCCTCAAGCAAAGCAGGCTCTTGATTGAAGAATCACAGAGGTATCTAGAGACAGGCCGCGTCCTGACTGAGAGAATCCAGACTGAGTGAGAATGAACTCCACCAGGGTTTAATATAGTGTGAGGTGGGCCACGCCCCCAGCTAATTCACTTTCCACTGATAGGACATACAGATCATCCCTCCAAGCGATTATGTCACCTAAAGCTTTATCAAGAAAATAACTACATCAGGCCTGGGGGCCCCGGCGGGACAGTGCTTGGTGGCAAGAGCAGATTTGCCATCTCCGGATATCCATGGCATTCTGCTATGGGACCTAGAGCCCCCTTGCCCATGGCGGCAGAACTCTCAGCCCATGCTGCTTCAGCACCACTGGGAGCATCAGCGCCATTCAGAAGATGACCCGAGTGCGTGTGGTGGACATCAGCGCTTTGGGGAGCACCAAATACCACCGCCCTTCTCGCTGCGTCCACATCTATACCAAGTATGGGGTTGGCAAAGCGGGTGACTGGATATTTCTGGCCATCAACGGACAGAAGTAAAAAGGCCCTCATTGTGAGGCATCGCATGCCTGGTGCCCGAATGACCCCCACGTTTGACTCCAACAACTTGGTCCTCACTGAGCACAATGAGAACGCTGTGGGGACACGAATTAAGACACCGATCCCCACCAGCTGCGCCAGAAGAACGGCGAGTATTCCAAGGTGCTGGTCATTGCTTTGAACTTTGGGGGACGTTCAGGCCTTGCGCTGTAGTGGGTTTGTGAAAGCATGCAGAGAACGACGCCTCTGCCGAGTGGGGACGTGGGGACAGATGGTTGCACCCTTTACATTGGGAGAACAATATTCTGTGAGAAAATAAACTTTTTCAGATAAAAAACAAAATAACTACATCACTTAATGATACATAGCATGCAGGGAGCCAACATAATGCACAACCTTAATCATCACACCCTTATTTGTCAAAGGAAATAATTCAATCTAGCAAGTTTTAAGATTTCTTCTGAGGTTCATTGTGGCCTTTTGTTTGTCCCTTAAATAACCCCTGGCTTTCTTCATGGAGGACTATTGGCATAGCCCATAGGGAATTGTGCTGCTAACTCAAAGGGGCCACCTCCCTGGCATTTTATAGCCCAGGAAACACACTGAATGATTCTCCAGCTATAAAAAGGGTCCTCTTGCAGCGCAGTCACTAGAGAGAGATTTACTAACCCAAAGTGGTGCCTCAGGTGATCAAGGTCTCTTAATCCACTGGGCACAAGAGTGCTATCAGTGAACTCTCCAAAATACTGAAGAACAACGCTGTTAGTTTAAAGACCAGGGTGACCATGGTTCTCAAAATCACATGTTACACATCAGAACTGGACAGTGAACGAGGATGACAGAATAATTGATGCCTCTGAAATGTGATATTAGAAAAGAGGCCCGAAGAACTGAATATTGCATGGACTGCCAAAGGAACAAACAGATACATGTTGGAACAAGAGCAACCAGAGTGCTCCTCAAGCCAGAGATGGTGAAGCTCGGTCTGTCACACTTTGGACACGCAGCTCGCTGAGGCTATTTCTTGACAGGAGACATCATGGCTGCCAAGATGGAGTGTCAGTGAAGGAGAGGAAGCCTCCCAACACAAATTGTACTGAGAAAAGTAGAGAGTTGGTGAAGGAAAATACCCTTTATGAGATGGATTGATGCGGTGACTGCAACCACAAGCTTAAACAGACCAGAAATTGTGATGATGTTGTTGTTTTGTGCCCTCGAGTCTCTTGTGACTCATTGCGACCCTATGTACAACAGCTCTGAACTCTGCTCTGTCCTGTGCCAGTCGCACTGTTTCTGACACTCCCATCCCGATTACCCCAGTTACTGAATCAATCCACCTCATAGAGGGCCTTCCCCTCCTGCGCTGTCCCTCCACCCTACCAAGCATAATGTCCTTCTCCAAGGACTGGTCTCTCCTTACAACATGTCCAAAGTATGTTAGATGGAACATCACTGAAACAGAGGAGGGAGAAAACTGTTTAAAAGAGATATATGACTAGGTATTTCTGTCATCACAGGAGTCTAGAGCGAGGGCTACATGGTGGAGGGGACCTGGGGGAGGGTTTGTAAAACAATAAAAGAATCCTTTCTTTTACTTTTCCATAATTTTTGACTCATGTACTTATAACTTGTTAGTCAAATTTGTGTCTTCTAGGTTGCAACACCCCCATGATACATCTTCAAGAATATGAACATGTACGGCCAAGCGCAATCAATAAGAGTGCATCTAAATTCCAAAATCAATCTCCATAATAGTCTATGTTTCCTACTGCCAAAGGGGCCCTTTAGAGTAGTGAGAGAAGATCGTCACCCTGAAACCCACAGCATCCCTTTTCAGCAGGAAGTAGCTAAGAGAATACGCCATCCCCTTTTCCTTATGACTCACGGTGAAGTCTCTCTCAGGGAGGAGTGATAGGGAATGGCAAAGGACACACCGACAAATAAGATTAATCAGAACTGACTTTGACAAGCACTGTGGCAATTGGACAATTAAAACAGACATTCGGATGGCGGGCGGGGAAGAAGAACAAACTGGGGAGGAGGGTAGAGAGAATGGTGCAGCAATGAAGGAATGAAAACCCAAAATCCCTGTAAATGTTTATTAAAACTAATAAAATTTAATAATAAAAGAAAAATAAAAAATTAAAACCAAACAAAACAAAAAAAAGAGAATCCTTGCCTCCAAGGACTCACCCAGTTTAACCCTTTCCAGCATGAATCTATTTGTTTTCTTAGCAGTCCATGGTATTCTCAATACTCTTCTCGAGCACCACAACTCAAAGGTCTCAATTCTACTTCTACCCTCCTTGATTGGTAAAGTTTTGTTCTATCTTACACGGGTCACTAACAGTCAGAACTGACAGAACAGTGCCTAAAGTGTAAAAAGAGAGATAAATCGTAAAGAACTACTTACTCATGGAGGCTGGTCTCAAGTAAAGCTCGCTCCTTAGTGAAGAATCACAGAGGTATCTAGAGACAGGCGGCGTCCAAACTGAGAGAATCCAGAGTGACAATGAATTCCACCAGGCTTCTTAATACAGGGCGAGGTGGGCCACACCCCCAGCGAATTCACTTTCCACTGCTAGGATATACCGATCGTCCCTTCAAGAGATTATGTCACCTAAAACTTCATCAAGAAAACAACTACATCACCTAACTACACATAGCTTGCAGGAAGCCAACTTATCACACAACCTTAACCATAACACCGCAATTTTTCAGGGGAAATCATTCAATCGAGCAAGATTTCTTCTGACGTTCATTTTGGTCTTTTCTTTGTCTCTTTAGTGACTCCTGGCTTTCTTCAGGGAGGACTGTTGGCATAGTCCAGAGGGTATTATGCTGCTAACTCAAAGGGGCCACCTCCCTGGCATTTTATACCCCAGGAAACACCCTAATTGATTCTCCAGCTCTAAGAAGGGTTCCCTGGCAGCACAGTCCCTAGGGAGAAATTTACTAATCTAAGTGGTGCCTCAGGGGATTAAAATCTACCAATGTTTACAGTGGAAAATTTGGGTAATCACCGTCATGTGATTTACAGTCTCCAGAAACCCATAGGAGGTTCAACTTTGAGATGGTTCCATCTGGTTGGCAATAAGGTTGTTTGAGTATTAAAAACTCTAGAGACAGATATCCTTTTAGTTAGCACTAGTACTTACAACAAACCATACCACTAATTGCTGTTGTCGTTATGTGATGTAGAGTTGACTGCAACTTATAGCAACCCTGTGAACACCAGTGAAAACCATTTTTCCTCTTCCATTTTCAATACACTTAAGCCCATTGTTAAAAATCATCATCTCAGTCCCTCTTGTTGAGTGTCTTCCTCTCCTAAATTGACTCTCTTCTTTCAAATGAGTTGTGGGAGGATATCAAGGGTATCATCCAGGAAGGGAGCAAATGGTCATTCCAAAGACAGAAGAGGAAGCGAAGACCAAAATGGATGTCAGAAGAGACTCTGACAATTACACTGGAGCTCAGAGAAGCCAAAGCACAAGGAAGAATTGAAGATACTAAAGAGTTGAATAGAAGATTCCAAACGGCAGCTCGGGATGACAAAGCAAAATATTACAATGAAATGTGCAAGGAGTTGGAGTCAGAAAATCAAAAGGGCCAAACTCGCTCAGCATTTCTTAAGCTCAAGGATCTGAAGAACAAATTCAAACCTCGAGTTGCTATAATCAAGGATGCTTTCGGCAGAATATTAAAGGATCCAGGCGGTATCAAATGAAGATGGAAAGAATATACTGAGTCACTGTATGGAAAGGAATTGGCAGACACCGAAGAATTTAATGAAACAACATATGAGCAAGAGCCTATGGTGATGAAAGAAGAAATGCTGGCTGCTTTGAAGAAAATGACAAAAAATAAGGCTCCAGGAATAGGTGGTATACCAATTGACATATTTCAGTAAACAGATGCTGCCCTGGACGTGCTCACCAAGTTGTGCCAAGAAATCTGGAGAACAACCACTTGGCCAACTTATTAGAGGAGACCTACATTTGTTCCTATCCCAACGAAAGGTAACCCAACACAGTGTGGAAACTATAGAATAATCTCACTGATTTCACAAGCAAGTGAGATTTTTTTTGTTGTTGTTATGTGCCGTCGAGTTGCCTGCGAC
>NW_006399992.1:4292296-4296216 GCF_000299155.1 Elephantulus edwardii | reverse complement strand
CAGAGAGCTACCTGAAGTCCAGGCTGGGTTTAGAAGGGCTCTGGATACTAGGGATCTTGTAGCTGATGTTAGATGGATCTTAGCTGAAAGCAGAGAATACCAGAGGAGTTTCTATCTGTGTTTCATTGACTATGCAAAGGCATTTGACTGTGTGGATCATAACAAAATGTGTCTGACTCTGGGAAGAATGGGAATCCCAGGACACTTGATCGTCCTAAAGTGAAACCTATACTTGGACCAGGAGACAGTCGTCAGAACAGAGCAAGGGAACACTGCATGGTACAAAATTGGGAAGGGCGTATGTAAGAGATGCATCCTATCTCCATACCTTTTCAACCTATATGCAGAAGAGATTATTTGGGAGGCTGGGCTCTATGAGGAGAAATGTGGGGTCAAGATTGGGGGGATGATCTACCAACAATATGCGTTATGCAGATGACACAACCTTGCTTGCTGAAACTGAAGAGGACCTGAAGCACCTGCTGCGGAGGGTCAAGGACTGCAGCCTCCATTATGGATTGAGGCTCAATGTCAAGAAGACAAAGATTCTCACCACTGGGCAAATTGGCAGCATCAGGGTGGATGGTGAAGAGCTTGAGATTCTACACGGCTTTAGTTTACTTGGCTCCACAGTCAAATCTCTTGGCACCAGCAGCCAGGAAATTAAAAGGCGCATTGCCATGTGAAAGTCTGCTATTAGGGACCTCTCCAAAGTACTGTAGATCAACAGTGTCTCTCTAGAGACTAAGGTGCCTCTGATACAGGCTATGGTCTTTACAATAAGTTGTTATGCATCAGAGACTTGGACAATGACCAAGGAGGATAGAAGGAGAATTGATGCCTTTGAGCTGTGGTGCTGGAGAAGAGTATTGAGAATACTATGGACCACTGGGAAAACAAACAGATTGGTCCTAGAAAGCGTAAAACCAGGTGTCTCCTTTGAGGCAAGGATTCTGAGGCTCCATCTAACATACTTTGGACAGGTTGTGACGAGATATCGGTCCTTGGAGAAGGACATCAAGCTTGGTAGGTTGGAGGGACAGCGCAGGAGGGGAAGGCCCTCTACGAGATGGACTGATTCAGTGACTGTGATAATCAGGAAGGGAATGTCAGAGACAGTGCAATTGACACAGGACAGAGCAGAGTTTAGGGCTGTTGTTTATAGGGTCGCTATGAGTCGCAAGCGACTTGACGGCACATAACAACAACAACAACTTTCAAAATATTATGTCCTTGTCGAAGGACTCATCACTCTTCACAATATCCCCAAAGAAAAACTTTGGAATGATAGAAGTGACAGGCAGGTGTTGTTATGTGCCATTGAATCAAGTACAGCTCAGAGCAGCCGTATAAACAACAAATCTAAACCCTGTTTCCTAGCATGTGCCATTCTCATCATCTCTGACAAATGTGAGCCTATTGCTGGAGTGACTGTATCAATTCATCTCACTGGGATCTTCTCCTTCACCAATTCTGAGACCTTTCCATGCATGATGTTCCTCTCCAAAGAAGAGCCTCTCCTTGAAACATGTCCAAAATACGTGATACAGAGCTTCAAAATCTTTGCTGTGTGATTTGCAACCTCTGAAAACCCACTGAAGGGTCATTGATGAGGGTCAATTTGAGTCAGTCGTGACTTGATGGCAATGAGGAGTCTCTTGTTTTGCTTTATGGACTCCCAAAAGAACAAATCTGTCTTAGAAGAACAGACATTCTCTGACAGAATTTGGGCATTTTATCAGGAGAGGTGTCAATTTCTGGAACAGGACATTATGCTGGCGACTGTAGAGGGCTGGTCATAGAGTAGAAGATCCTCAATAAAATGGATCATCACAATGATTTCAACAATGGGCTTAAACATAGCAGAGATTGTGATAGGATAGGCAAGATTTTATTCTATGTTACAGTGGTTTTTAAAGGGCTGCTCAAGTACAACTCAGAGCAGTACTTCAGTGGCCCTATAAACAGGAGAACTTTATCCTGTGCTATTCTCATTCATCATCTGTGGCACATGTGAGACTTTTGCTTCTGTCACTGTATCAATCCATCTTATTAAAGCTCTTCCTCTCTTTCACCAACCCTCCACCTTTCCAAGCATTATGTTCCTTTCTAAAGAATAGCCTCTCCTAGCAACATGCCCCAGTTATGTGAGACAAAGCTTTGTTATCCTTGCCTCCAAAGAGCATCCTGTGTCTACCCTCTGAAGACATAGCTGATTGTTCTTTTCTAGTCCATATTTAATACTCTTCTCCAAAACCACAACTCAAAGGCATCATTTTTTCGTTTCTCATTGTCCAGGTTTCATTTGTTGTCCAATTTTCATTCACTGTCCAGTCTTCAGATGCATAAAAGTAATTGAAAAGACTGTGACCTGCATCACGTGCACTTTTGTCTTCAAACTGACATCTTTGCTTTTCAGTTATTTGGGAAGGCCCCCCACAGCAGATTTGCCAATTCAACACATATCCTGATATCCTGACAGCAGGGGTTTGATCGTGGTTCCAACTAACATGCAATCATTGACTACTTGAATCTTTTCTCCTTCTATCAAAATCTTGATAGGTCCAGTGGTGAGGATTTTTGTCTACTTGATGTTGAGATGCAATTCAGATTGAAGGCTGTAATCTCATTTTCTGCAATTAGTGTTTCAAGTCCTTCTCACTTTCAGCAAGCATTGTTAGTGCCACCAGAGTCTCTAAATTTCATGTCATTGTCACATGCAAAACACTTTACTCTTATATGATCCCAAAGATCTTAAATCAACCAAATTCAAATTTCAACCTGGAGAAAGAAAAATTTCTCTTTGTGAATCTAGAATACAAATTAGCTCCTTCCAAAGTCCAACAGTGACACAAGCATAATGTAGATATTTCCATTACCAATGGGAGAAATTGCAGGGAAAGAAGAGATAATAGATATTAGCAAATCAAATTACATCAGAACAATTTACATTAGGTCTCAAGGCTTAAAAGTAATCCTCAAAAGCTAAGATTATCTGGTTATGGCCCAACCCTCCAGAATCAGGGTGTGGGCCACTCTTTCTGGATTTTGTAGGGAGGTCACTGAACCCTGGGCTTCTACTCAGACTCCCAGGGCCACTGGGAGTGCAGCTCTGCTCCCTTGGCTTTAGGAGATGCCATTCTTGTAGCTGAATTGAGTGGTGAGCCCACTTCCTCAGACATGGCAACCCCATTCCATCAGCATGGGGAACAACACCATCTTAAAGAAAGCAGCACACTCAGGAATCTAGTTGGCAGCTATCTAACTCGTTTAACTATAAAACAAGCTGTAACTCCCATCTTTTGGAATCCCAGAAGCCATGGCCTCCACACATGGGGATGTTAGAGTTTGTGAGATGAGGCAGCTCAGCTTCCTATGCTCCTTGTTTTCGCTTCTTCTGCTTCCTGGTTCCACAAGAAGAGGCAAACTCACCTCTGCCCTGCTCCAGTGAAGTTTCTTCCTCTACTAAGAAATGCCCAGCGGCATCCTACACTGATAGTAAACCTCAACAGAGACACTAAGCTCACTAGTTCTGGAGTCCAGTCAGTCCAGCTCCACCAAGTGCTTAAAGGCACACTTGTTTAGCCAAGAAGCCTCCTACCTGAAGGCACTCAGCCCTCTTGCTTATAGCTTGGCTCCTAAACTATTTTATGTTGATTTCTGTCTTTGTTTGGGTCTCCTAGTTACATTGCTCTTATTAGTTTTATATAATCTGGGCCGTCTCCAGAGCTAAAATACTCCTTCCTCCTAAGACCTCACAAAAACTGCTGTTGACATGCATACACACCCATGTTTATTGCAGCTTTGTTCACAATAGCAAGGAGTTGGAAACAACCTAAGTGCCCATCAACAAACGAATGGATAGCGAAGTTGTGGTATATTCGCACAATGGAATACTATGCTGCATTGAAAAACAAGGA
>NW_006399992.1:4290406-4292196 GCF_000299155.1 Elephantulus edwardii | reverse complement strand
GGAGGGAGAAAACTGTTTAAAAGAGATATGTGATTAGGTATTTCTGTCATCCCAGGAGTCTAGAGCGATGGCTACATGGTGGAGGGGACCTGGGGGAGGGTTTGTAAAACAATGAAAGAATTTTTCTTTTACTTCTCCAAGAGGGTAGTGTCTGGTGGGGGGGGAGGGAGCCATGGAAGGGGACCAATGTACAACAATGAATGAATGGAAATCCAAAGCATCTGTAAATTTTTACTGAAATTAATAACAAATTTAAATTTAAAAAAAAAGAATTAAGTAAGAGTAAGGGTGGCAATGGATTTATAACTGCTCACGCTAATAACACTATATTGTGGCATGGAGGAGGAATAGTGGAAATGTATCCACATTTACAATATTCCTCTTACCAAAACCATTTATGGAAAATAAGAACTGCATTGGAACATGTATCTCTGGATTGGAAATGATGATATTGTTAATATTTCTAGCCTTAAGCTTAAAAGATTATAATGTTCAAAATTATTTGTTACACATTTGTTTAAATCTTCCTTCTTTTAACAACTGGGATCTAGAGGGAAGAGAAAAGACCAGAGAATGGCCAAAATTATTGGGGCAGTTATTGCTGCCAGTTTAGGGCCTGTGTCAGGAAAAGGAAGTCTTACTTATATACAGTGCCACTCAAAGGTAATAAAGGAGGTCAGAATTGTTTCCACTGTGGAAATGCGGGCCACTTCAGTAGAGAGTGTCACAGACAAGAGCCACAGATAGGCAAGGGAGTAGAGAGGAAGCTCCCACTCACTTGCTTTAAGTGTGGATCTGAAGGACACTTGGCCAAGGGTGACCTACATCAGGTCCTCGTGGCTGACAGGACTGACAGGCCCCAGCTCCCAGCTGGAAACAAACGAGGATGCTTCATTGATTTAGATACTACCAGAAGAGCTGTGGGTGAGCATTAACATTACTGGTAAGTATATTCTTTTTCTCCTGGGCACAGAGCCTATTAATTGGTCCTAAAAGCCTTCTGAGGTCCCAACTCTTCTCACTCTTCTCACTATCTCTTAGTTGTTGGAATGGAGGGAAAACCTCATAAGCAGTTCCTTACTTCACCTGTGCCTTGCATACAGTCTTCTGAGTTGTAAAACAACCCAGTGGTAGACTGAATTTGCTCCAGGACTTAAGAACAGTAAATGACATAGTTGAGCCTCTACTTCCTGAGGTTCCTAACCTCTACACTATAATAGACAAAGTGCTAGTCAATAGACCTTTTATTGTAAGAACCACCTTCCCTCTGTAACTTGATTTACGCCACTATTAGAACCTCTACTTGGAATATTATTGCTTGTTAATTTTTGACTCATGTACTTTTAACTTATTAGCTAAATTTGTGTCTTCTAGGTTGCAACATTTCCATGATACATCTTTAAGGATATGAACATATACGGCTGAGCACAATTGAAAACAGTGCATCTAAATTCCAAAACATATCTCCATAATAGTCTATGTGTTTCCTACTGCCAAAGGGGCCCTGCAGAGTAGTGGGAGAAGATGTTCACCCTGAAACCCACAGCGTCCCTTTTCAGCAGGACGTAGCTAAGAGAATACGCTGTCCCCTTTTCCTTATGAATCATGGTGAAGTCTCTCTCACGGAGGAGTGATAGGGAATGACAAAGGACACTCTGACAAAGGAGATTAATCAGAACTCGCTTTGATAAGCACTGTGGCAATGGGACAATTAAAACTGACATTGAAGGGGTGGAGTAAAGAAGAATGAACTGGGGGGGCAGAGAAAACAGTGCAACAATGAATGAATG
>NW_006399992.1:4289200-4289736 GCF_000299155.1 Elephantulus edwardii | reverse complement strand
TAATTTGAGCTAACTCATAACTGACCCTCCAACAGATTTTAAGAAGTTCTAAATCACAGGATAGGAGATTGCCCATCTTTCTCTGGAGGAGGAGTTGGTGGATTTGATCTGCCTGACTTTGGGTTGACAGCACAACCTCTGACCACTCAACCACAATTCTTCTAGCCTCTAGTCATTATTCACTTAGAAAACTGCTTCTACGTTTTACATAACTGTTAGAGCAGTATCTGGTTCTCTGATTACTATTGTCTGTCTTAGTTTACCTGTTTCTGCTGTTAAGTGCCATTGAGTCGACATACAACTCAATTTGTTGTTGTTGTTATGTGCCATCAAGTTGCCCAACACTCATATTGAACCTATGCGCAATAGCTCTGAACCCTGCCCTATCCTGAGCCTGTCTCAGTGCCTCTGACACACCTAACCCTATTATCTCTGTTAATGTGTCAATCTATCTCATCCAGGGTCTTCCCCTCTTGCACTTCCCTCCAGTTTTCCAAGCATGATGTCTTTTTCCAAGGACTGGTCTCTCCTGGCCA
>NW_006399992.1:4287366-4288515 GCF_000299155.1 Elephantulus edwardii | reverse complement strand
CAATGGGCTCTAGTGTGTCAGAAAGTGTGAAGATGGCACACAATAGGACAGGTTTAAGGTCTATCCTATGACAGACTCATAGGGTCATAGAAGTCATATGATCCTCACAGAACTCATAGAACACATATTACACTCATAGGTTTGCTAGGAGTTGTACTTCACTTGACAGCACCTACCAACAACAACAACAACAACTATCAAAGGAGCAATTTGGTTTCACCCTCTCTGGGACAAACCTATTTGATATCTTGGCAGTCCATGGCATGTTCAACACTCTTCTCCAGCACCACAACTCAAAGGCATTGATCCTTCTTCTATCATCCTTATTCATCATCATCCAGCTAGCTCTCTGTTGCATAACAAGTGATTGCAAAGTCAATGGCCCGGATCAGAAACACATTAGTCTCTAGACTGACATCATTGTTCCTTAGCACTCTAGAAAGTTCCCAGACTGAAGATTTTCCCAATGTAATTAATATTTTGATTTCCTGATTGCTAGGGCCAAGAGTGGGAGCTCTGGTTTCCTAGTGGCGAAAAGCTGCTCAGCAATCCGAAGGTACATGGACAATTTCCTCCCGTGGGATTAACCATCTCTGAAAACTGGCTGGAGGGTCAGCTATGGGTCAGGTCCAAAACTATGGAAATGGCAGTGCCACGTGTACTGATTGTGAAACCAAACTAGATGAAATTGTTGACAATCTCAATCTCCTTTCTATCTGTGATGATGCTTCAAATTAGCCCAATTGTAAGAATCTCCGTTTCTTGATGTTGAGCTTCAATCCATATTTAAGATCTTGATCTTCTGCAGCAAATGCTTCAGGCTCTCCTGAATTTCAGCAGTCAAAATTGTGTCATCAGCATAACCGAGGTTGTTGATGAGTCTTCCTCAAATTTTGATGCCACACTCCTCATCATAAAGCCCGTCTTACTGAATGATCTGTTCTGCATATAGGATGAACAAGTATGGAGACAAAACACATCAATGATGTACTCCTTTCCTGACTTTGAGCCATGCAGTGTTTCCTTGCTCTGTTCTGATGATTGCTTCCTGGCCCAAGGAGAGGTTGTGCATGAACATAATCAGGTGTTCTGGAATTCCCATTCTTCTCAAAGTTAGCCACAGTTTGCTGTGATCCACACAGTCAAATG
>NW_006399992.1:4285009-4286381 GCF_000299155.1 Elephantulus edwardii | reverse complement strand
GCCTCCAAGGAGAGACTTGGTTTCACCCTCTCCAAGACAGACCTATTTGTTTTCTTGGCAGTCCATGGTATATTCAAGGCTTTTCCCTAGCACCATAACTCAAAGGCACCTCATCTTCTTCTGTCATTCCTAATCATTGTCCAACTGTCTGAAGCATAACATATAACTGGTAAGACCATTGCCAGGATTAGGTGCACATTTTATCTAGACTGACATTGTTGCTCTTCAGCACTCTGGAGAGGTCCATGAAAGCACATTTTCCCAATGCAAATTGTCTTTTGATTTTTTGACTGCTAGTGTTAAGAGTGTTTATGGTGGATCTGAGCAAGCTGCAATTGCTAATAGCCTCAATCTCTTCCAGCTAATATGGTGCTTGCAAATGGCCCAGTGGTGAGAATTTTTGTCTTCTTGATGTTGCGCTTCCATCAATATTGAAGACTACAGTCCTTGACCTTTTGCAGCAAGTGCTTCAGGTCTTCCTCTGTTTCAGCAAGCAAGGTGTGTCATCTGTATATCGTAGGTTGTTAATGAGTCTTCCTCCAATCTTGACACCACACTCCTTCACATAAAGCCCTGCTTCCCAAATATATGTTCTGAATTCAGATTGAAAAGGCATGGGGACAGGATGCATCCCTGATGCACTACTTTACTGATTTTGAACCATACAGTGTTTCCTTGCTCTGTTCTGAGGGCTGCTTGTTGGTCCAAGTATAGGTTTCATATAAGTGTTCTGAGATTCCCATTTTCCTCAAGATGAGCCACAATTTATTGGGATCCACACAGTCTCATGCCTTTGCATAGTCTAGACATTCTTTTGGTACTCTCTGCTTTCAGACAAAATCCACCTGACATTGGCAACTTTGTCACTAGTGCCACCACCCCTTCTAAACTCAGCCTGTATTTCTGGTAGTTCTCTGTCAATGTACTGTTCAAGTCTTTTCTGGATAATCTTCAGCAGGATTTTGCTAGTGGGTGATATTAGTGATACTGTTTGATAATTTCCACACTCTGTAGGGTCATCTTTTTTTGGAACGGGAATAAGTATGGATATCATCTAGTCAGTTGCGCAAATAGTTGTCCTCCAGATTTCTTAGCACAACTTGGTGAGCACAATGCAGGGCAGCGTCTGTTTGCTGAAATACGTCAATTGGCATGCTATTAATTTCTGGGGCTTTATTTTTTGCCAAGAAGAGCAGCCTGCACTTCCTCCTTTATCACTGTTGCCTCTGGTTAGTATGTTGTTTCTTGAAATTCTTCTGTGTCAGCCAATTCTTTTTGGCACAATGCCTCTGTATACTCCTTCCATCTGCTTTTAATACTGCTGCGGACTGCTCCAGTCAGGAGGGGCTTGTAAGCCTGAGGTCTAGGGTCT
>NW_006399992.1:4280023-4283940 GCF_000299155.1 Elephantulus edwardii | reverse complement strand
GTCACCTGCATTTAGTTCTTTCTGGGAACATCTAACAAACTTTTAGTAGGAACACTTTGTGTAAAGAACACAGCCTTTTTTCCCTGTCCCACATAGAAAACACAAAGAGACAATAGAAGAGAAATTACAGAAAGACCAAGAACAACCATGAAGAAAGCACACATTCCGAGAGGCTGACTTTCTTGAAGTTTTCGCCTCAATTGGGTGATTTTGTCACGCAGACTCCCTTGGAGTTGGTGTGGCATTTTTCCCCTTTTTATTTTTTAATTGAAGCTCAAAGATATCTTTGCGTGAAGAAGAGACAGCTTTAAAGATTAAACTGAAAAAGACTGGAACAATAAAGACAACAATTAATATAATCCCTCCTACTACAGCCATCATAACGACTGCGTGTAACCAATTAAAAGGATCCATATGCTGAAGTCCATTTTGTAAAGATTTAGCCAATTGTTCTTTATCAGGGATATCTAAATGAGCTTGACTGACAGCACTTATCTCATCTTGCAAATTCTTTAAATTATGGGTTATGTCATTATCTCTCCAAATTCCCAATAAATGATTTTTCATGATATTCCAATTCATATTTTCATTATATTTCAATGGAGTTACACAAATAAATTTAAATTCAGCATGACACCTGGTGGATAACTGCATTTTTAAATTACTTACTTTCTGTCCAACTGCTAAAACCACATCTTCAAGAACATTTAAATTTGATTCCAATTTCTTATCAATCATTTGTTGTTCAACTAAATCATTTACATAATTAGCAGTATTTACTTCAGAAACTAATGCAACAGTCGATACAGTCAAAGAAGTTAAAATAGCTATTAAAGCACTTATTCCTAATATTAAAGCAGCAACAAAACGTTCAGGCCTAATTAATTCATTCAAATTTTCCAATAATCGCATTGCAGAATTATCATACCAAGACTTATCTTTTAATTCCACAGGTAATATTACATAAGCAGGTCTTTGCAGTAACATTATAACTGAATAACTTTTATTAAATCCAGAATCTAAACAATTTGTCAACAGATATGATACACATTTAATATGATAAGAATACCCATGTTTTGTAATGATCAGTTTTTGTGGTGAGCCAGTTAGTATTCCATAACGATATCCTACACAGGCCTTTACAGAGATTGGCTTTGGTGTCTCTTCCTTGGGTTTTTATAGCCACAACATATTAGTTGCTGCAAGAAGTCTAAATAGGTCTGGATGCATTGCAGTAATGTTATGAATGGGAGAATGACTCACATAGATGGGAGACACCCATCCAGGGGTAAACCATCTTCTTAGAGGCTCCCCATCAATATTTGATGTATAATTATTAAATTTTGTGTCTTGTTCAAGAAATATTCTGTATAATTAAAATCCGGATGACTAGCTGAATAATCATAAAGGTAATCAGCAGCACCCACTGGTGTATATTTCGATACCTGTTTATTTCCAAATCCACAATCAAGCCATTTAGGAGACTTAATTAAAGAATCCCAAAGGCAGTCCTTATCATGATATTTTTGAATGCAATCCAGCAATGGCATGTTTTTCACTTGGCTCTCCAAAACTTTCATTATAATTGTGATATCCAAGAGTCATCATTGTGAGCTCCCACAAAAGTCTTTTATTAGACTTGGGTTTATTGGATGGATCTGGAGCATCAGTAAGAAAGTCCTGTAATTAGTAGGTAGACAGCTTTGAGACACTTTTTCCTGTGAGTAGAAGGCACAAAGGAGAAGTGTCTACCATTCCTTCAAAATCAATATTGGTAGAAATTATATGTTGAATTTCATAATCAGCTAAACCACCCATCAGGAAACTATCATTTGTCATTACCTTGATGTGAGTCTCACCCCCCCCCCCCCAGCCAACAGGATGTAACACCGGAGGTTGAGGGACATAGACCCAATATTGGTAACAACCTACAGTTTGTACCTGAAATGTCAACACAGCCAAGATAGCTAGAAATAAATTCACTATTGTTGGCGGTTTGACTGCTAACTTGACTGAAGACTCGGCGGCACTTGTCAGCTTCTTAATCTGACCCCAGGTTGGAATCTCAGCCGTTCTTGTGGTTTTCGCCTGTCGAGGAGAGAGCTGAAAGTTCCTCATCTTGTATATGAGCCCTTGCATCCGGTGATGGTGCTGACGCTGACGCAACTGTCTCATTCGACACTTCATTTCTTAAGGTTACAAGTTCGCTGTAAGATTGGATGCAGCGGTTAGGAACCCAAATTGGAGATTCAGCATTCTGTGGAAAAGCACAGGCATACCCTTTCCCCGAGGTTAAAGGTACATCCGGTCCTTTCCATTCTCCTGTTAATAAATCTTTCCATTTGACTTTAGGTAGAGGATTTGCATTTTGACTTCCCCAATGTCTATCTATAGCAGTTTGACTTTTAGAGTCTGAATTCAAATAATTTAATACAAAAATCGAATGCATGAGCATATGATAAGGCGAATAATAAGAATTTGACTGCTTTGACCTCTGCAATTGATTCTTTAAATGTTGATGCGTTCTTTCAATGATTGCCTGTCCTTGGGGATTATAAGGAATCCCAGCTGTATGCTCTATTTTCCACTTTAAACAGAAGTTTTTAAATGACTTGGAAACATAAGCTGGAGCATTGTCAGTTTTCATTCTTTTTGGAATACCCAAATAACTAAAGCAATATGTCAGATGCTGATCACATCTTTAACTGCTTCTCCAGTTCTAGCAGAAGCTGCAATAGCATGAGAAAAGGTGTCTATACATACATGTACAAAAGACAATTTTCCAAATTCTGGAATATGTGTCACATCCATTTGCCAAAGCACATTAGGTTTTAGTCCTCTAGGATTAACTCCTTGTTGAGGAGGGTGGTATAAATCAGGACAATGATTGCAATTTTTTACAATTTGCCTTGCTTGTTCTCTAGATAATTTATACATATATCTTAAAGCATTAGCATTTTGATGATGTATTTCATGATCAGCAATTGCTTCTTCTAATAAATTTCCAATTACCAATTGTGTTAATATATCTGCTTTCTGATTTTCTCCCACTAAAGGACCTGGGAAAGCAGAATGACTCCTAATATGTTGTACACTGTACTTATGATCTCAATCATGAATTAATTTTTGTAAATCTTTTAATAGAAGAATAATAGTAGATTCTCCTGATTTGACAGCAGTTTTAATATGAGAAAAAAGACCAACCACATACTTCGAATCAGTGTAAAGGTTAAAAGGTTCTTTGTAATGTTCAAAAGCCATAATCACCGCCATGATCTCTGCCTTTTGTGCAGAAATTCCCAGATTAATTCTAACAGTGGGTGTTTTCCCTATAGCATAAACAGCAGATTTGCCGTTGGATGAGCCATCAGTAAATACTGTTATAGCCCCCTCCAAAGGCTCTGCTGCATATTTATTAGGGAAAATAATTTCTGTCTCTTCTACAAATTTTAAAATAGGGTTTTGTGGGAGGTGATATTTAACTTGATCTGAATAATTGGCCAATGCAATTCCCCAATCTTCATCACTTTGTAACAGATAGTCAATTTGATGTCTCTTGTAAGGTACTATTATTAAAGACATTTCGTTGCCAAATAATTCTTTTGACCTAATTCTTCCTTTCATAATAAAATGAATACACAAAGTAACATGAGATGACACCATTTTTGTCTGAGTATGAGGCAAATGTATCCATTCTAGAATCCCAATTTGCCATAAGCATGATGTTGGTGTAAATTTAGACTTTAATATTATTAAAGTCCACTCTTTGGTATAGTCTAACTGTATTACTTTAGCAGTCTGTATCTTATCCTCAATTATCTTTAATTTTTCTAATGCTTCTAATGTCAAACTTCTTTTATATTTAGGACAAGTGTCTCCTTTTAATATATTGAACAAAGGATCAAGCTCTCCAGTGG
>NW_006399992.1:4278221-4279533 GCF_000299155.1 Elephantulus edwardii | reverse complement strand
ATTCTCAATACTCTTCTCCAGCACCACAGCTCAAAGGCATCAATTCTCCTTCTATCTTCCTTGGTCATTGTCCAACTCTCTGATGCGTAACAGGTGGTTGCGAAGACCATGGCCTGTATCAGACGCACCTTAGTCTCCAGAGAGACACCATTGCTCTTCATCATGTATAAGCTTTCTTAAATAATTAATTGGTTTATTATGTTGAATTTTATCAAGACCTATAACTAGCCCACAATTAGTTAATCCTGTAATCATAGTTTTCAATATTTGCTCTGCTTGATCTTTGTTTTCTCAGCTATTAATATATCATCCATATAATGTATAAGCTGTACCATACATCTCTCTAGTTTGTGGCAAAACCCTACGGACAAATTTTTGTCACAGGGTGGGCGAATTTTTCAGGCTGTGGGGGAGGACCCCCCACGCATACCTTTGATAAGGCTGCTTAAAATTTGTAGAGGGTACACTAAAGGCAAACCTCTTAGAATCAGATGGATTTAATTTTATAGCGAACAAACAATCTTGAAGATCAGTAACAATAATATAATACTCTTGAGGTACAGTCACAGGGGAAGGGAGCCCAGGCTGCAGGGCTCCCATATCAAACATTGTAACATTAATAGCCTTCAAATCTTGTAATAACCTCCATTTTCCTGATTTCTTCTTGATCACAAAAATTGGTGTATTCCATGGACTAGTAGATTCCTTCAAATGCCCGAGACTCAGTTGTTCTTGTACCAATTGCTGCACTGCCTGTGTCTTTTTTTCTGTTAGGGGCCACTGACTTACCCAAACAGACTCATTAGTTTTCCAGGATATTTTGTCTGCAAATAATTCTTTGTTATCTGCAGTGTCAGTGGCCCCTAGGAAAAATACTGCTGATGTGTACTTTGCCCAGAGGTAAGTCTAACGTCCATACCCTTCATTACCTCTCTCCCCCAAAGGGAGAAGGGAAGAGCAGGAAGAATATAGGGCTGAAAAATTCCATCTTTGTCTTCACAAGTCCATCTTAATTTTTTAGAACTTTGTGCTACATTAGTGGCCATTCCTAATCCAACCAATGTAGATGAAGTATGATTTACAGGCCAGTTTGAGGACCAATCACTTCCTGCTATGGAGGATCGATCAGCACCAGTATCCAGTAGTCCATGGAAAATTTTGCCTTCTACTCTGATCTTCTTCTTTGGTTCTGGTTGTTGGTGCATATATCTGAATGACAGTGGTATTCACTGGACTTCCTTGTAAGCGTATGGATATAATCCTGTCACTCACGATGTTGTACTTCAAGATGGATCTGTTGTTGTTATGTGCC
>NW_006399992.1:4271246-4274391 GCF_000299155.1 Elephantulus edwardii | reverse complement strand
GGTCCTTGGAGAGGGACATCATGCTTGCGAGGGTGGAGGGACAGCGCAGGAGGGGAGACCCTCTATGAGCTGGATTGATATAATGACTGGGGTAATAGGGATGGGTGTGTCAGAAGCAGTGCGGTTGGCGCAGGATAGAGCAGGGTTTAGGGCTGTTATGCATAGGGTCGCTATGAGTCCAAAACGACCCTAAGGCCCATAACAACAAACATACAACTCTGATCTGTTTAAAGGTCTCTCTGTTCCTATCTCTTGAATCCATGCTACAGCTTCTGATGACCTGAAACCTTGATTTCCTCTTTTTCCCATTAAACATGGTGCTGGCAGTTTAACATAATTTTACACAATTATTTGAGCTATTCTTTGATCTTTATGAATTTGTACTGTTTCTCTTAATGGTTTCACCATGACGTTTATTTCTCCAGTGAAATATTGATCTATTATACCAGAAATAACCTCAAAATTTTTCTTAAAGTTAGAACTTCTTCCAATTAATAGACTGAAAGTACCTTTAGGTAAAATCCCTATTACTTTAGTATTAACCAATTGAGTGCCATCAAATAATGACATAATATAATCCTGAGAAGCAGCCAAATCAAGGCCAGCACTTCCAGGAGTAGATCTAGGCAAATAAAAAACTGTAGCCTTTCTACAATCCTTAGGAGATTCAGTCTCTACTTCTGACCCTCTTTGTACTTCGGGGTTGAGGGCTTGCCCCCTCCTCATTTTTTGATTCCTCATCTAGAGGTGTTCTATCCTTATGGAATTTAGACTTGCACTCATTTTTCCAATGTTTCCCTTTTTGACATCTGGGGCATAGTCCTGGTGCTTGGTTCCCCTTCTTTGGAGGAGGGTCTTTCCCTGGACAAGCATTGCTAAAGTGTCCCATTTGTCCACAGGAAAAACACTTAATCTTTTCATTTCCCCTTTTTATATTTTGGACAAAAGCAGCAAAATGTTGTCCATTCATGGCAGCAGCATAGGCAACTCCTTGCACAACTGCTGGAGAAGCATCAATACATGCTTTCACATAATCCTGAACTGTCCCTGTTCTCCTAATGGGTCTAATAAATTCTTTACACAGAGTATTTGCATTTTCCCAAGCAAGCTGTTTAAGTAACATTTCAGTTCCCTCAGATGGAGGCATCATTTTTTGTAAAGCTTC
Organism: Elephantulus edwardii; assembly: GCF_000299155.1. NCBI lineage: Eukaryota > Metazoa > Chordata > Mammalia > Macroscelidea > Macroscelididae > Elephantulus > Elephantulus edwardii. The sequence goes on along the minus strand of NW_006399992.1, from coordinate 4,273,226 downwards.
TTCAAGGCTAGCAATAAAATCTTCATAAGACTCATCCTACTTTTGCCTTATTCCTGCTAAAACTGCTGTTTTCCCATCAGCTCCTGGCAACTTTCTCCAGGATGCCATGGCCATTCTAGACACCTCTTCATGAATGGATTTTGGGATTTTAGTCTGCTTAGTAGGCAGAGCAAAATCACCTGAGCCAGTCAACATTGCCATAGTTGGCTTATTTCCTCCTCTTTTAAGAAGCGTTTTGGCGATGAGTTCTTTGCACAGATCCTCATATTCCGTTCTCCAAAGGACATACTGACCTGGAGGAAGTACAGACTTAGTTGTTTGGTACCAATCATAAGGGGTCAGCCAAGTAATGGACACATTTTCCATTAGCTGTACTGTGTACGGAGATCCAGGGCACATGTTTTTAACTGCATATTGAAATTCCTTTAATGTCTTTAAAGGAATTGGTTCCCAATTCACTTCATCACCCTCATAATAGACCGCTGGACAGGTTAAAGAATAATCTCCCTGTTTTCTAGCTTCGTGAAATGTACCCAAAAAGCCCATGTTTCTACTTGTTAACTTTTTTCTAGTTTTATTCTTGTTAGGCACATATCCATACCTAAGTGGCGGTAGTGCATTTAGGGACTTTTTGAAAGAGTTCTGGAACATTTGAAAAGGCCCATAATCCATCATCCTCCCAATGATACTTAGCTGCTTCTTCCTCTAAATCTGTCTCATCCTGGGGGTCTACCCATTCATCATCAGGACCTTCCTGAGCCGCAGCCTGCGCTAAAACCTCTTCAGAAGAAGAATATTTCTTTTTACGGTCTGAAATTAAGGGAGCAGCCTCCTGATCCTCAGCTATCGAAGGAGCCTCTTCCATGAAGATCTCCATTTCACTCTTATCCATTAACATTTCTCTAATTTGTACCCACACAGCAAATGCTTGTACCGGGATTTCCCCAGCACCCTTTGTTTCATAAAAACGTCTCATATCAGCACCCACCTTCCTCCAGTTGCCGAGAGAAAGGCTACCTTCCTCTGGAAACCAAGGACTTACTTTTAACACAAAATCATAGAATTCATTTTAACTCTTTCAGGGTACTTTTACCCCATGAGCAGCTAACATATGACTCAAAACTGAAACAAAAAGATTTTTACCTTTTGAGTGTAATTGTCCCATGATTAATATCTGCACTTACTCGTCTTAACCCAGCGAATATGCTTCGGGCGAACCTTCAGCGTTCTGTGACGAGAGCCGACTTCTGACCTGAAAAATATTTAAAGAAACAAAGAGGAGAGATAGCTTACCTGGGTGGTCCTCACTTTCGAGCCCCAGGTTCTGCGCGCCAACTGCCGCGGGCTGCTCCAGTCAGGAGGGGCTTGTAAGCCTGAGGTCTAGGGTCTCGAAGAGGGAACACAAAGGTGGGTAGAAGTTCGGCGAAGGGACGATGAAAGAACACAAGACAAACAGTCAAGTGATCTTGATGATTTTAATTCTAAGTCATTCTAATTCTCCTTCTTCTTTCTTCCTTGCTTATTGCATTTAACATAATACACTTATATTCCATCTTTGCAATTAGAGGCTTAATCAACAGCTAGAAAAACAACAAAAATAAGAATAAAGTTTACATTATTTTCTTGCACACAGCTATTCTTTATAGTCATGGTTCCTTGGAGAGCATGAAAGGCTATTCTTTATGGTCATGGTTCCTTGGTAATTGGAGAGCTTGGTAGACAATGGCTTTTCGCTTAAACATTTTTTTTAAACCTGTTCTTCAACTTGCTTGGGTTACAAAGTAAAAAGTTACTTTTTAAATTTAAGCTGATACATTTTACATTTTTAGCTGAATTTATAATATTATTTATTTTCATTCAAAAGACAACTCTTTATACTTTCCATTATTCCAGGGGTGATCATTATCTCAATAAGGGGGTTTAGGTTTATACAAAAGATGTTTTGGGTCATCATATCGCCTAAATTCATCATTCCAATCT
>NW_006399992.1:4264288-4271066 GCF_000299155.1 Elephantulus edwardii | reverse complement strand
AATTCTTCCACCTGGTGTTCTCATGGTGGGGGGCAAGGGTTTGGGTTTTTCCCTTGAAAGAATTCTTATAAGCCCTAGAAATCTAGGAATTTCTGGAGTGGTCATCTCTGGGATTTCCACCATTAATTCTTTTTGTTATAATGCATCCATGAATTCCCTTAACATCATATTATTCTTGAGAAGTTTTAGTAATGCTAAAATAACCGGAGGTAATGTTTGCATATCAAAGTCGTCACCTCCATTTAGTTCTTTCTGGGAACATCTAACAAACTTTTAGTAGGAACACTGTGTAAAGAACACAGCCTTTTTCCCCTGTCCCACATAGAAAACACAAAGAGACAATAGAAGAGAAATTACAGGAAGACCAAGAACAACCATGGAGAAAGCACACGTTCCGAGAGGCTAACTTCCTTGAAGTTTTCACCTCAATCGGGTGGTTTCGTTACGCAGACTCCCTTGGAGTTGGTGTGGCATAATGCTTCTTGAATCATTCAATATTCTGCCCATAGCATCCTTAAGCTTGAGTTTATTCTTTAGTTCTTTCAGCTTAAGACATGCTGAATGAGTTCGGCCCCTTTGATTTTCTAATTCCTTGCACATTTCATTATATTTTGTCTTGTCTTCTTGAGCAGCCCTTTGAAATCTTCTATTCAGCTCCTTAACTTCTTGATTTCTTCCCTTTGCTTTGGCTTCTCAGCACTCTAGTCCAATATTCAGAGTCTCTTCTGACATCTGTTTTGATCTTTTTTTCTTCTTCCTTCTCAGTAATGACTTTCTGCATTCTTCATCAACGATATTCTTGATATCTTCTCACAGCTTATCTGGTCTTTGTTCAATTAGTGTTCAAGGCTTCAAATCTATTCTTGAGTTGGTTTTTAAATTCATGAGAGATAGACTCAAGGTCAAATTTTGATTCCTATGGATATGATTTAACCTTCTTTAGTTTTAATTTGAACATGCATATGAACATTTTATGGTCTTTTCCACAATCAGCACCTGGTCTAGTTTTTTGCTGCTGATATTGGATTTCTCCATAGCAACCCTATAAACAATGGATCTGAACTTTTCTCTGTTCTTTGTCATCCTTCTGATATATGCGAGCAAGTTGACATAATCACTATGTAAATCCACCTTATACTGCACTGCAACCCCAGAGGTATATGGTTCGAATGCACCAGATGCACCTCCTGTATCAGTCAAATCTGATTTGATGGTACACACAATTTTTTTAAAATCCATCTTAAAGGAACTTCCTCTCTACCTTTCCAAGCATGATGTTGTTTTCCAATGACTGGCTCCTCCTTAATAACATTCCCAAACGATGTGAGGCAAAGTTTCACCATTTTTGTCTCTAAAGAGCATGCTGCCTGCTCTTTTTGTTTATTCCATTTGTTTGTTCTTTTGGCTGTTCATGGGCTATTTAGTACTGTTCTCCAACACCTCAACTCAAAGGAATTAATTATTCTTATGTCATCCTTGTTCACTGTCCAACTTTCAAATGCACAGCAAGTAACTGAAAATACCATGTGAATCAGGTACACTTTAGTGTTTAAACTGACACCATTAGCACTTTGGAAAGGTCCTTGGCAGCATATTTCCCCAAAGCAACATGTCTTTTGATTTCTTGACTGCTGGTGCCAAAGGTGATGATGGTGACTTCAAATAGATGAATTTGTTGACAATTTCAATCTTTTCTCTATCATGAAGTTATATTGTTCCAGTGGTGAGGATTTTTTTTTCTTGATATTGACGTATAATCCATACAGAAGGCTGTAATCCTTGATCTTCCACAGCAAGCATTTCAGGTACTCCTCACTTTTAAGCACTCAAGTTTGTGTCATCTGCATAACACAGGTTGTTGAGTCTTCCTCCAAATCTGACGCCACATCCTTCTTCATATATTTCAGCATAGAGAGTCACTAGGTATGAAAAAAGGATACAGCCTTAACCCACATCTTTCTTGATTTTAAACCATGAAGTGTTCTCATGTTCTGTTTGGACAACAACCTCTTGGTCTAGGTATAGATTTTTGTTTTGGAGCACAGTTAAGTGTTCTGAGATTCCCATTCTTCTCAGAGTTAGCCATAATTTGCTACAATACACATAGTCAAATGTCTTTACATAGTTAATAAAATACAAGAAGACATCCTTCTGATATTCTCTGATTTCAGTCAAGATTCATCGGACATTAATAATGTTATCCCTCACGTCATGACCTCTTGTAAATCCAGCTTGAATTTCTGGGAGTTCTTTAGCCATTTATTTATTAATCTTCAACAAGACTTTGTTTGTATGTAATATTGACAGTATTTGGTAAATGGTGACTTGAATACAAGAGTTGGAAGTATAGGAAAAGGACTAGTAGCTGGAAGACTAGAATGATTGAATTTTGTACAATCAATTATTTATTTATTTCAAATACCTTTTAAAAAACACAAGTGGAGACTATACATATGAATCTAATGTGATGGGCCGTATAGGAATCATTGTGGAAAGAATCATTGGCAAAACGCAGTATCAGTAGTCAAATCCAGGCCAAGTGCTGACTATGAAACAGACCATCAATTATTCATGTATTAGTCAGAACAGAGCAAGGAAACACTGCATGGTTCAAAATTGGGAAGGGTGTATGCTAGGGATGTGTCCTATCTCCATACATTTACAACCTATATGCAGAACAGATTATCTGGGAGGAGACGTGTGGCATCAGGATTGGTGGAAGATCCATCAACAATCTGTGTCATGCAGATGACATAACCCTGCTTGCTGAAACTGAGGAGGACCTAAAACGCTTGCTGCAGAGGGTCAAGGACAGGAGCTTTCAATATGGATTGAGGCTCAATATCAAGAAGACAAAGATCCTCACCACTGGACCAACTGACAGGATCAGGATGGATGGTGAAGAGATTGAGATTGTTCACAGCTTTAAGTTTGCTTGGCTCCGCAGTCAACACTCTTGGCACCAGCAGCCAGGAAATTAAAAGATGTATTGTAATGGGAAAGTCTGCTGTTCGTGACCTCTCCAAAGTGCTGAAGAGTAATGGTGTCACTCTGGAGACCAAGGTGCACCTGATACAGGCCATGGTCTTTGCAATCACTTGTTATGCATCAGAGAGTTGAACGATGACTAGGGAGGATAGAAGTAGAATTGACGCTTTTGAGCTGTGGTGCTGGAGAAAAGTATTACATGTACCATGGACTGCTAAGAAAACAAACAAACAAACAAACAAACAAACAGATTCATCCTGGAGAGGGTTAAACAGGGCTGCTCCTTGAAGGCAAGGATTCTGAGGCTTGGTCTGACATACCTTGGACATGTTGCAAGGAGAGACCAGTCCTTGGAGTGTGACATCATACTTGGGAGTATGGAGGGACAGTGCATGAGAGGAAGACCTTCTATGAGGTGGATTGATTCACTAACTGGGGTAATCAGGGTGGGTGTGTCGGAGACAGTGAGAATGGCATAGGACAGAGCAGGATTTATGGCTGTTGTACATAGGGTTGCTATGAGTCACAGGCGACTCGATGGCACATAACAATAACAACAACAAAAACAACAAAAGCAAAGTTTAAAATTAAAGCTGAAGAAAATGGAAAGAAGTCCACAAGAACCAGAGTGATTTTGAGCCTATCCCAGATGAATCTAGAAACCATCTCAAAAATAGACTTGTGGCATTGATGAGATGGATTGATACAATAACTAGAGCAATGGGGGTAGGTCAGTGGACTGGCTCAGGAAAGGGCAGGCCTCAGCGTTATTGCACCTAGGATCACTATGAGTCACAGGTGACTTGATGGCACATAACAACAACAACACTGAGTGCTAATCAATGACCAGATGAGTTGTGGGATGCCATCAAGATATTATCCATAAAGAAAGCTAAAGGTCATTACAAAGACAGGTTGTTGTTGTTATGTGGCATCGAGTCGCTTGCGATTCATAGCTACCCTATGTACAACAGCCCTAAACCCTGCTCTATCCTGTGCCAATCGCACTGTCTGTGACACACCCATCCCGATTACCCCAGTCACTAAATCAATCCACTTCATAGAGGGTCTTCCCCTTCTGCACTGTCCCTCCACCCTCCCAAGCATGATGTCCCTCTCCAAGGACCTCTCCCTCCTTAAAACAAGTACAAAGTATGTCAGACGAAGCCCTACAATCCTTGTGTCCATGGAGCAGCCTGGTTTAACCCTCTCTAGGATGAATCTTTTGGTTTTCTTGGCAGTCCAGGGTACATTCGATACTATTCTCCAGCACCACAGCTCAAAGGCATTAATTCTCCTTCTATCCTCCCTTTCGTTGTTCAACTCTCTGACACATAACAAGTGATTGCAAAGACCATGGCCTGTATCAGGCACACCTTAGTCTCCAGAGAGACACCATTGCCCTTCAGTAATTTAAAGAGGTTCCTAACAGCAGACTTTCCCATTGCAATACATTTTTTAATTTCCTGGCTACTGGTGCCAAGAGTGTTGACCATGGAGTCAAACAGACCAAAGTTGTTAACAATCTCAATCTCTTCACCATCCATCGTGATTCTGCCAATTGGTCCAGTGGTGAGAATCTTTGTCTTCTTGACATTGAGCTTCAATCTTTACATTCAATCCATATATTCATAATTTCCCTGCTCAAATCCTCTCCTTGTATTTTTCTTCTTTAAATTTTTTTCACTTTAAAAAATTGTTTTCACTTTGTGGTTGAGAATATACACAGTAAAATATACATTAATTTTCTTTGCGTGCTAGTTTCTATATGCATAATTTCATGGAATTGAGAATATTTAATTTGTGCAACTATTCTCACTCTCCCTTTCTGAATTGTCCTCTTTCATTAATAAAAACTAAATGCATTCTTAGGGTCATATCTATTCTTTGGAAATGCATTTGTCAGTTTGATACGAGACAGTTTTTGAAATAGCATAATATTCCAGGGAGGCCTAAAGTGGTATTATTAGGTGCCATCAAGTTGACCTCAGGAACAAGAGATCTGAACCATGCCCTGTGTTGTGCCTTCTTATGATCTCTGTCATGCTCCAGTCCCTTGTGGTGGTTACTGTGTCAAAATCCATCTTGTAGAGAATTTTGCTTATCTTCTGTTTCCCAGCATGATCTCTCTCTCTCCAAGGACTTGTTCCTTCTGAAAAAATGACCAAAGTAAGTGAGATGAAGTTTCACTATCCTTGCCTCTAAGGAGCACTCTGGTTGCATTTTATTCAAGGTAGATTTATTTGCTCTTTGGACAGTCTGTGGGATAGTCAAGACTCTTTTCCAACACCTCAATTCAAAGGCATCAATTCTTCTGTCATACTTATTAATTGTCCAACTTTCAGATGCATAACAAGCAAATGAAAATATTAAGGCCTGAATCAGATGCACCCCGGTCTTTAAACTGGCATCCTTGCTCTTTAGAACTTCAAAGAGGTCCTAAACAGCAGCATTTTGCCACTGCAGTACATCTTTTGATTTCTCGATTGATGCTACTATGGGTGTTAACTGTGGATCGAAGTAAAATAAATCGTTGACAATCTTTCCCCCATCTGTCAAAGCATTTCCTATTGGTCCAATGGTGAGAGTTTTTCTTTTCTTGATATGGAGATATAATCCGTACTTTGAACTTCTGCAATAAGTATTTCAAGTCGTCTTTACTTTCTGTGACCACGTTATGCCACTTGAATAACTCAGACTGATAGTGAGTTTTCCACCTATCCTGTAGCCATATTCTTCTTTATGTAATTCAGCTTCTCTAATGATTTACTCAGCATACAGACTGAATAGGTAAGGAGTAAAGATACAACCCTAATGCTCACCTTTTGTGATTTCAAACTCTGTGACATTCCCGTGTTCTGTTTAAGCCACTCTTTCTTGGTTTATATGTAGGTTTCTTACGAGTACAATTGAGTGTTCTGAGATTCCCATTCTTCTTAACATAATTTGTTATGACTCACACAGGGTTTTTTTAAACTTGTTTAGCTAAACTACTGCTTGGTTTAAAGATTACTTCGAGGGATCTTTTGAATAGAAATTTTAAAGACGATCTCATACCAGTAGTTTTAGATATTTATCCACTCTGCATGACCCCAGAAAGTCTAGTTTTTGCTGTTAGGTGCCACCTGAGTCAAGTACAATCCCTAGTGATTCTTTGAACAGCCAACCTGCATCCTGTACCATCTTCATCATCTCTGACACACTAGAGCTTATTGTTGAAGTCACCATGTCATTCTGTCTCATTGGAGTTCTTCCTCTCCTTCACGGACCCTTCATCTTTCCAAGCATAATGTTCTTTTCCAAGGAATAGCCTTGCCTAGCTACATGTCCCAAGTATGAAAGATGAAGCTTTTGCCACCTTTGCCTACTAGGAGCACTCTAGATGCGCCCTTTTCAAGACATATTTGTTCGTTCATTTGGCAGTCCATGGGATATTCAGTACTCTTCTCCACCACAACACAGGCCCATGATAATCTGAAATTCTGTTCTCTATCCTCCCCTCTTTGATCAGAATTCTTCTATAGAATTTTTGATCAAATGTTCATAAGGATAGCTGGCCATCATCCAGTTCTTCTGGTCTTAAGGTCAAAGAGGTAATTGTTCACTGAGGTAATTCTCCTTCTTCCTCTGAGGCATCAGACAAGGAGAGATCAACTACTATGCCCTGGATGGTTATTTGCTAGAGTAAGAACAGGCAATAAACAACAAACTAGCAGGTAGAACAGAAGTACTAAATACATTAATAGGTAATTAACCATGATGTCTCATTAAACTGTAACTTTCAACTTCT
>NW_006399992.1:4262162-4263662 GCF_000299155.1 Elephantulus edwardii | reverse complement strand
ATATCTCTTTTAAACAGTTTTCTCCCTCCTCTGTTTCAGTGCACTGTAACTTTCAACTTCTAAACCACCAAATTACATTTTTGGTTTTACATGAACAGCCTCAGCAACTACTTCCTTTTTTGAAAAAAAAAATACTGGTTTATTTACAGAGTTTGAATTTGTAGTTTTTCACACTGGATCTTTTCCCATTTCCTTTACCCCCTGCATCAAATTGTACACTATGATTAACTTCCCCCCGCCCCCATCCTCACCCCTCTTCTTCCACCCTCCTCCTCTTGGATCCTCATACTCATTCTACAATAATGGTTTTTATACAGTATTTGTCCTTATGGGACTGAGTTAGTTCACTCAACATAATGCTCTCCAGTCCTTCACAAGTTAGGTAATAATTTACAAAATCATTGCTCCTGCATGCTGAGTGGTATTTCATCATGTGACTATCATAATTTCTCAATCCATTTGACTGTGGTTAGACATCTGGGCTGTTTCCATGTTCTTGCAATGGTGAATAACCTGCTATGGACATTGGTGTACAAATCTCCGTGTCTCAGTTCTCATTTTCTTGGAAAATTCCAAACAGTGGAATAGCTGGGGCATATGGAATGTCCATATTCAGCTTTTTAAAATGTTTTTAACAATGTCTTTTGTATTATTGATTAATTTACAAAATTTGAATACATTGTTTTTCACAAATTATGTTCAGCCTTTTGAGGAAGAACCAAATTTCCTTCTAGAGTGGTTGTACATTTTACAATCACACCAGTGTGTAAGAGTTTCTTTCTTGCCACATCCTCTCCAACATTTATTACTTGCTGTTCTGTTAAACTTTGCCACTGCTACCTACAGGAGTGAGATGGTATCTCATTGTGGTTTTGATTTGCATCTCTATTACTGTCAATGATTTTTAATAAATATACTTTTAGCCCACTTTTCCCAACTCAACTTTTTACAGGTATATTGCTTTCTAATAGCAGTAACAATAACTGGATGTCAACCCTGCTCTGAATAAAATGATTTCTCCATCACTGCTAACCTTCTTATTCTTCATCCTTTATGTCCTTGATAACCACTAATACACATTTGCCTTTTCTTCTTTTAATATAAGTGAGATAAAACAGTATTTGTCATTTTGGTTTTGACTTATTCCACTCAGTATAATGTCTTCAAGTTTTATCCACAATATAGCATGTATAAAGACTCTTTTTCCCCACTGGATGCATTGTACTCCACTGCATGTTTTGCTCATCTATTCATCTCCTGATGGGCATTTAGGTCATTTCCTCCTTTGTACTTGTGAATAGTGTTGCAATGAATACTCATGTGCAAGTCTCTTTTTTGAGTCTCTGTTTCAAGTCTTTTGGGGAGACAGCCAGGAGTAAAACTGAAATTAGAGACAGTCTGCTTTCAATTTTTTTGAGGAACTGCCATACTGTTTCCCACATTAGTTGCACCATTTTGCATTCGCAGTAGCAAAGGACAAAGGCTGTTATTTCCCCGCAT
>NW_006399992.1:4257955-4259862 GCF_000299155.1 Elephantulus edwardii | reverse complement strand
TATATTCAATACTCTTCTGTAACACCACAGCTCAATGGTATCAATTCTCCTTCTAATGCAGGTAATACACAGCATTTCTATAGTGCTTCTGCATTTAAAAATTGCCTTCACAGCTTTACAGTTTTGTTCATTTTCCTTTCGCTGTATCAGATATTTTTGACCCACCTGAGTTGCAAATAAACTACTATCAAGTTTTTGTATTTGGGGAAAAGTTGTATAGCATTTTAATTTAATATCTATATTTAAATGATTCGACATTCCAGAAATAACCAATTTGGGGAGCTTGGAAAATGAAAAAAAGGGAGAAGAGAGAAATGAAAGACTTAACATGTACATTTAAGGTTCAGACTGACGTTTTTAATTTTACCGGACTAGATCTGATAGTGTCAGGATTTAAAAAAAAAAAGAAAAAGAGAAAAAGAAGAGGGAGCATCACACTGAGGTAGTGGTTTAACAGGTACCATGCTCAAACAGTAATCTTGCCCACCACTCATCTGTCATTTTGTCATATCGTCATGAAGTGTTTGGTGGTGCTGGAAGGTATACCATCCGCATTTGCCATACAAGCAGGGTCACTTGAGTTCACATGGTTTCAATAATCTTCCAAACTAAGAAAGACAAAGAATAAAGGCCGGGTGAACTCATTCCAAAAATTAACCAGTGAAAAACCTTGTGAATCCAAACAAAACACTGTCTAACTTGGTTGCTTTGGATCACTCGTCAGGAGGGATTAGTTTCAACTGAACTTATTTGACCTTGGACAGGATTCAAAAGAGAAAATATTTTCCTCCAGCAACTCTATTTTTGACTATGTGTTTTCTTAACATGAAATGTATTTAGGTTCTTTTTTTGTTCTGAACTCACATAAGCCTGTTTCGTGTGCGTGTAAAAAACAGTTCATCTTTCAATCTGAACACATCCTCTTAACCCCTTGCCTTTTCACCATTCCTATTCCTGCAGAAAGATTCCTGAGAGCAGGCACACCACTCCTTTGTTTGAGCCTCCTCTACCCAAGATTCTATTTTGTCCTCAAAAGAAACTTAAGGAACTAAGTAATAGACAGTTTCAGAAATTTCAAACATGAAAGAAACTTCTTAAATTCCAAAAGAATATAAATTAGCATGATAGCATTTGGTGTTTTTAGGAGGAATGTTCCTGTGGCTCAGGAATTACTCTGTGCAAATGATTAGAAGATATGGTCTATCAATAATCATGACTAGAGAGACTTGGGATGCCTGTTTCCCAGGATCCATGCCTGAGCTATGAAGCCTGCAGCCTCCTGCCTGCTGTGTAGATTTTGGATTTACCAGCCCTGTGAGTCAGATGGTTAGCCTACTCTCTGACCTATGGATTTTGGACTTTCCAGTCCTACATTCACTTAGGGAGGGTGGACAGATAGAAAGTCTCATTGCTTTTGTTTCTCCAGAGAGTCCTGACACTGGACCTTAAAACAAACCTTAGCATACTTAGAAGAATTAAAATTATACAGTATGTGTTTTCCAAACATTATTGAATCAAACTAGAAATTATTACTGGGAAAATCTCAAAACATTCAGATTCTAAACATTTCTATGTAACTCATCAGTTTAAAAATGTTGAAAACATAAGTGTTTAACATAACAGAACTTAGTTAACGAGTGTTACCAGAATTCTGGCAATCCATGAAGCAGCAACTTAAGTGGTTTGCCTCTTTCTCCAGCAGCAACATATTGAAATTTTAACCCTGAATCCTGCAATAGAAAATAATTGTGATGGAATTTTAGAAATGGTTTGGTTGGTTATCAAGACAGTACACTTAGTACTTTCATTTCATTAAAAAAACCCAACTTCAATGCCGTAAACATATTTCATCAAGTTTTTCTCAGTCTTACCCCACCCCAATGCCAGCCTCATTCTACAACAGTGGC
>NW_006399992.1:4255855-4257205 GCF_000299155.1 Elephantulus edwardii | reverse complement strand
AAAGAAATCTGTGATTATGTGGTAACATGACAGATTCACTTTTGTGTACATTCCCTTCTTGATCTCCTACAAGGTCAAGTTATACGTTAGGAGCTTGTGAAGCAATGTCACCATTTGTGCCTTTCCTCTCACTGATGTGTCATATTGCATCTGACTCAGATTCTGCAGACCATGTAAATAATATCAATCTGAATTTATATTCCTGCCATGTTTACCTCCTAATCATGTACTTTTCTCAGTTTGCCCGTCAAGAGCTGTGCCATCAGTTATATAATTTACACCTCCTTCCCTCATTTTTAGGTCTCTCCTTCCCACATTATTATTTTAAGTTGAGCGTTGCATGTACTGTTCCCCTTGCTGCCTGCTCCTCTTGCCTTGCCAGGGTCTGCTCCTACTAGCAGCGTGCCCTGAGGGTTTAAGACTTTGTTCTGCATATGGGTGACAAGCCTGCCCATTGAAAACAAAAAGCTGCAATGAGACAAGAACACAGCAAATAGGAGGTAAATGCAGTTATTAGGCTCTGTCAAGTCTACTACTCATAGAGGCCCTCTGAACAACAGAACCATCTGAAACTTGCCCTAGCCTGCACCATCCTCACCCTCTCTGCCATATTTAATCCCATGGTTGCAGTACTTGTAAGTCCATCTCATTGAAGGCTTTCCTCTCCTTGGTTGACCTTCCACCTTTCCCAGCAGGAAGTCTTCTTCCAAGAACTGGCTCCTCTTAACAACATGCTCAATATGTATGAGACAAAGTTACATCATCCTTGTCTCTAAGGAGCACCTTGGTGACACGACTTCCAAGACAGATTCATTTGTTCTTTAGGAAGTCCAAGGCATTCCAATATTTTTAACCAAGACCACCATTCAAAGGCATCACTTCTTTGTCACCTTCATTATTCATTATCCAACTTTCAGATGCATATAAAACAATTAACAATTCCGTAGCTTAGCTCAGGCACATCTTAGAGTTTAAACTGACATCGTTGGTCTAGCTTTTTAAAGAGAATTTTCACAGCAGATTGACATTCAAGGTAACTTAAAGAAAGTGATGCCACGCCTCAGAGTAGAGCTAAAGAGCTATGCTCTATAGAGTATTTGGTGGTGAATTCATTAGAAGGCACCCCAGGGTGGACTCCTATCTTCCAGTTAGTAGTCTCTTTTATAGACTCTGAAAGAATGTTTAAAGATCATCTAGTTTAACCTATCATTTTATAGATTTAGAGAGTGAGACCCAAAGTAGTTAACAAGTCATAAAGGGGGTTTGGAGTATGGCAGGGACAAGAACTCCCACAGGTCTAACAGCCAATTCCGTGGTCTCTGGATGAAACTTCGTATGTGGCCAGAGGCA
>NW_006399992.1:4252445-4254945 GCF_000299155.1 Elephantulus edwardii | reverse complement strand
ACAGAGGGCAGTAACATAAGAGGATCTTGATTAGTAAAATCCCACATTTAGAAACGAATAGCTGTTTGTCAGCCTCTCTCTCACACACTCACACTCACAAAAGACACCGAATGTAAACACTCCCAGGGACCTGACCCTGCTCCAGCCAGTTCACGCCCCTCCTACCTTCCCCTTGCCATCTGCCTGGCCCCGTCGCGCCCCACGCGAAGCGGGGACACCAGGGGTCGCTGAACCGCGGGCACCGCAGAAACAGCCACTCAGCGCCTGCTGCTGTCACCGCCTTCCTGTTCCCTTCCCAACCCCGCCGGGCCCGCGTCTGCCTTCACCTTGATCCGCACGTAGCAGTGGGTGCCCAGGGAAGGGTCGTTCAAGCACGCGGGAGGGTGCTCCCGGGGCCCCCCGCTGAAAGGTCTGCGTAGGTCCCCTGCAGATGCTCCACAAAAGTTGGAGCATGTTGATGGAGGTGCAGAGCCCGCAGTAGCAGTAGATCAGGGACCAGAAGAGCAGGGACCAGAGCGTGGGCATCAGGCGGGGCAGACAATCCCGCAGCCTCGCCATCGGGTGGCGGGGCCCGCTGCCCTTCTGAGGCGCTTGGAGCAGCCGCTCGGGACTCGGCTCCGGAGCGAGAGCGCGAACGCGGCGGCGCGTCAGGCCCGCCCGCTCCGCGCGCGCCTCCCCGTGGGCCCTGAGTGACCTCTGCGCGCTGTGAGCTGCTGGGCCCGCCTGGGAGCTCAGGGCAGAACCTGTGCGCTGCGAGGTCCGCTCCTGTAGACAACTGCCTAGACGCGGCCCTCCAACGCAGAAGCCAAAAATTCCCTTTCAGACTGATAAACTGTAGAGGGAAAGAAGACTTTCCCAAACCGTGCTAGGTACAGTGGGAGGAGGCGCCACTCTTGTTCACATCCTCCAGTACCCAGGCAGCTACTGGAACTTCATTAGACCCCCCCTTTTTTTTTAATAGAATGAGTGTGTGGACAGTAAACGTGTGTTTGTGCGTGTGTATGCGTGTACACAGACACACGGCATGACAGACTTTTAAAATATTGCATATTTATTCCTGACGATCTTCTGAAAACCATAGCCTTCGAGTTGATTCTGGTTCAATTCCATCATTTTCTGAAACGGTAAATCTTTACCCAGGGAGTGAATGAGTGGTCGATTTGAACCACAGATGTTTTAGTAAGCAGTAAAGCATTTTATCAGCAAGGTTTTATTATCAAATCCAACTAGTAAATGGCAAATGAACCTTCCCGATTATAAAATCACCACTTTCCAGTATCCACCCACTTTTCACAGTGAATGTAGAAAATAGTCATTCAAAAGCCTAGTGTCGGTGCTAAAGTGTATTTATTTGTTTCCACTGTCTTCCTCTATTGTTCACAGGATTTTCAGGGGCCTGTTATTTCAGAAATAGATCCTTCTTCCTAGTCTGTCTTAACCTGGGAGCTCCACTAAAACCTATCCACCATGGGTGACCCCTTCGGCATTTGATGCACCGATGGCACAGCTTTCAGCATCACAGCAACCCACAGTACAGCAAACTGACAGATAAGTGCTGTACTATTAGATGGGGGGATGGTGAAGGAGAGGAAGACCTTCTGCCAGGAGGTTGACACAGTCACTGCAGCAGTGGGCTTCAGTGTGCCAGAGAGAGTGAGGATGGCACGGGATAGGTCCGGGTTCAGCTCTGTTGTTCACAGTCATTATGAGTCACACTTAAGGATCCCTAACAACAATTATATCTTAGAAGTGAAACAAATATGCTAAACAAAGGTTGACGTAGATTGATAGGTAGTGGTATTGTTATATGCCATCTATTTGGAACCAACTCATAGGTTCTGAGAATTGACTCATGGGTTCGGAAAACCCACTCTCCAGTGGGTTTTCAGAAACTGTTGACTGCATAGGAGATTTTTCTTTTTCCCATTGAGAAGCTGGTGGATTAAAATAATTTGTCTTTTGGTTTGGCAGCAAAATTTCTTACCCACTAGACCACTAGAGCTCCAAGATTGGTAGACAGAACCCTGCATTAAAGTGTAAGGGCCAGGAGGTTAAGGAGAGCAGAGGAGGAAGATTTAGCTATATCTTCCCTCCTTACTCTCCTCAAATCTTTATCCCATCATATCCTCCATCTTCCCTAGCTAACAAGCTTGCCTTCCTTTTCATAGAGAAAAAGAGATGCTATGGGATGTAGGAACTTTCTCCTAAAGTTTAAATGGTATGTTTTTGTGCACCCTAGATTCAGAAAAGACCCATAGCTGACCCTCGGGCAGGTTTTCAGACACAATTAATTGCATGGGATGAGACTGCCCATCCTTCTCCTGCACAGTGGCTGGTGGCCTCAAACTGCGTACTTTCTGGATTGCAGCACTGCTTCTTGCCAGTTGGCCACCAGAGCTCTCTTTAAAATGTGTAACGTCTGCGTATATCTATCCATCCTCCTTCCAGTTACAAACAGAAAAGTTACTTGACACTTACTGCTCTTATCTCTCCCATTGCT
>NW_006399992.1:4233636-4245307 GCF_000299155.1 Elephantulus edwardii | reverse complement strand
CCATCTCGTTGAAGAATGGGGTTGGTATTTGTATTGAGGGCAAGATTTTGATGTTGTTCTTAGAGGTGCTATGATTTGAAGTCTACTGGATGGCACCTAACACAACAGGGCTGAGGGGAGTGGAATATTGAAGTCTAATAACTATGGGGTACAGGGTATTTTTAAAATTTTTTTATTATTAATTTCAATGAAAATTTACAGAGACTTTGGATTTCCATTCATTCATTGGTGCACTTTTCTACCCTCTCAACCCTCCCTCTCCCAGTACACTCTCCTCTTGGAAAAGTAAAAGAAAAATTCTTTTCATTGTTTTACAATCCCTCAGCCCAGGTCCACTCCACTATGCAGCCTTCACTCTGAACTCCCATCATGACAAAAATACTTAATCACAGGGTATTTTTGAGGCATAATAAAAATATTCTAAGTTGACTGCAGTGATGATTATTGAACAAGCCATTGAACTTCACACTTTAAATGAATGAATTGTATGCTGTGTAAGTAATTTCTCAATGCAATAGTTTACAAAACCACACTTTTATCATCAAATTGCTGTCTTAGGTCAGATGTTTGGACATAGTTTAATAGAGTCCTCTGATTGTTTTTGAAAAGGAACCCATACTTTGTGTTTGTGGCACTGTGAGTTTAGCACTGAGCTGCTAATCCAAAAGTCAGGGGTTCTAATGACCAGTCACTCTGAAGGAGAAAGACGAGAACACCTGTTCTGGTAAAGATTTACAGCACCAGGAATATTACAGGGCAAAGATATTTCATTAAGCATAATGTCCTCCAGGCTCACCCTTGTTGCATCAAGTTTTGAGTGCATTCTTTTTTCTTTTTTTAGTTCATTGTTTTTCAGTGGTGTGTAATAGTCCAGTGTATGAATATACAGTGGTTTTTCTACCCATTAATTTGTTGATGGTCACTCGGATTGGGTAATCATGAAAGATGACAGAAGAATTGATGCCTTTAAGTTGCCCTGTTGGTGAAATGACTATCCAGTGGACTTCCAAAAGAACAAACAAATGTGCCTTAGAGAAAATGTAACTAGGGTGATAGTTGGAGGTAAGAATGGTGAAATTTTACCTTATGTACTTTAGGCATGTTGTTAGGAAGTTCAGTCCTTGGAAAAGACATCATGCGTGGAAAGATGGTGGGTAAGTGAAAGAGAGGAAGACCCTCCACAAGATGAATTGACACAGTTACTATTTTAATGGGCTTAAGTATATTAGAGACGATGAGGATGGCACTGGATAGGATAGGGTTCAGCTCTGTTATTTATAGGGTCACTATGAGTTATAGGAGACTTGACAGCAACATCAACATGAGTCAGAAGGAGTTTGGCAGTGTTTATTTTGTTTAGTTTTGCTTAACATTGAAAGTTCTCATCAAGATGTCAGCCAGGAGGCTTGACAGGAGAAGGATCCACATCCACATTCTCTCAGGCAGAAATCATCTCCTTTCAGATGTGGGACTGGGTTTTGTTTGGGGTTTTTGGGGTTTTTTGGTTTTGTTTTTCTGGTTGTTAGACAGAGACCAACTCAGATTCTGGAAGTCACTGCATCTTCATGCCACAAAGAATGGTCTATTGGGAGTTTACAATATATCTATTTGCTTCTTCAAGGTCAGTAAGAGAATCTCTGTATGCAGTTTGCTAAGATGTAGACTTAGATAGCATGACAGTTTAAGGGGCCTTATGTGACAAACCTTGTTGAGGAGACCTATGTGAGGGAGTCTGGTAGCCTAGTGGTAAGCTATGCTGCAATTTCAAAAGCACACAGTTAATTGGGAGAAGGATGGGCACTCTCCTCCTGTCCGATTTACTGCCTCCGAAAACTCACTGAAGGGTCAGCTATGGACTGATTCTGACTTGACAACACAAAACAACATGTGACAAAGCAGAGAATTACCAGATACCAATTTGTATTTTGTTGACAATACAAAGACATTTGACTGTGTGACTAATAACAAACTATGGCTGATGTTGAGAAGAATTGGAATCCTAGAACACTCAATTGTGCCCATATTTAGACTAAGAAGCTGTCGCCAAACAGATCAAGGGAACAAACACTACATAGTTTAATATCAAAAAAGTGTGCAGCAGTGTTGTATCTTTTCTCCATATCTAGTCAATCTGTGTGCTTGAGTATGTCATTCTGGAGGCTTTACTTTATTTATAAAGAAGAGTGTGGCATCAGGATTGGAGGAAGGCTCTTCAAAAGCCTGAGTTGTGCAGATGACACAACCTTGCTTGCTGAAAGTGAGAAGAATTTGAAGCTCTTCTCCAGAGGATCAAAAACTACAGCTTTCAATATGGATTACATCAAGGAAAAAAAAATCTCAGCTCTGGGCCAATAGGAAACAGCATAATCAATAGGGAGAAAATGAAGTTGTCAAAAATTTCCTCTTACTTGGATTCACAATCAACACCCTTGATCCCAGCAATCAAGAAATCAAAAGATGTGTTAAATTAAGAAAATCTACTGTCAAGGACCTTTCCAAGGTGCTAAGGAGCAATGATGTCAGCGTTCATACTAAGGTATACCTGGTTCAAATCATGGACTTCAGTTACTTTCTATGCATCTTAAAGTTGGACAATGACTAAAAATGACGGATGAATTGATGTCTTTGAGTTGTGGTGGAGGAGATTGAATATCCCATGGATTGCCAGAAGAACAAATAGATACGTTTCGGCGAAAGTTCAACCAGGATACTCCTAGGAGGTAAGGATGGTGAAACTTCATCTCATGTATTTCTGGCATTTTGTTAGGAGAGGTCAATACTGGGGAAAGGACATTATGCTTGGAAATGTGGAGGGTCAAAGCAGAAGACCCTCAACAAGATAGATTGACATAGTGACTTTAACAATGGGCTTAAGTATATCAGAGATCATGAGGATAGCACGGGATAGGACAGGGTAGAGATCTGTTGTTCCTAGGGCTGATATGAGTCATAGTTGACTTGGAGACACTTAACAACAATAATAACAACAACAACAATGTGACACAGTGGCTTAAGCATTGTGCTTCAAATAGAGGAGTCAGTAGTTCAAATTCAGAAATCACTTTACGAGATGAAGTAGTCTGCTTCTATCTTGGAAATCTTACAGAACAGTTCTTATAGAATCATTATGAGTCATTAAAAGCAATTCATTTAATCATGTAATCTTTGCCATATAATGTAAACTAATTCATGAAACATCATATGAGCAAGAGCCTATTGTGATGAAAGAAGTTCAGGCTGCTTTGAAGGAAATTGCAAAACAATAAGCCATCAGGAATAGATGGTATACCAATTAACATATTCCAGCTAACAGATGCTGCCCTGGACGTGCTCACCAAGTTGTGCTAAGAAATCTGGAGAACAACCACTTGGCCAACTGACTGGAAGAGATCTATATTTGTTCCCATCCCAAAGAAGGGTGACCCAACAGAGTGTGGAAACTATAGAAGAATCTCATTGATTTCACATGCAAGCAGGATTCTACTGAAGATTATCCAAAAATGACTGGAACAGCACATCAACAGAGAACTGCCAGAAGTCCAGGCTGGGTTTAGAAGGGCTCGGGGTACTAGGGATAATGTAGCTGATGTTAGATGGATCTTGGCTGAAAGCAGGGAATGCCAGAGGAATGTCTATCGGTGTTTCATTGACTATGCAAAGGCGTTTGACCTTGTGGATCATAACAAAATGTGGCTGACTCTGAGAAGAATGGGAATCCCAGAACACTTGATCGTTCTAATGCGAAACCTATACTTGGACCAAGAGGCAGTCGTCAGAACAGAGCAAAGAAACACTGCATGGTTCAAAATTGGGAAGGGCATAAGCCAGGGATGCATCCTATCTCCATACCTTTTCAACCTGTATGCAGAACAGATTATCCAGGAGGCTGGGCTCTATGAGAAGAAATGTAGGGTCAAGACTGGTAGAAAATCTATCAACAATCTGCGTCATGCAGATGACAGAACCCTGCTTGCTGAAACTGAGGAGGACCTGAAGCGCATGCTGCAGAGGGTCAAGGACTAGGGCCTCCAATATGGATTGAGGCTCAATGTCAAGAAGACAAAGATTCTTACCACTGGGCCAATTGGCAGCATCAGGATGGATGGTGAAGAGATTGAGATTGTACACAGATTAATTTGCTTGGCTCCACAGTCAACACTCTTGGCACCAGCAGCCAGGAAATTAAAAGGCACACTGCCATGGGAAAGTCTGCTGTTAGGGACCTCTCCAAAGTACTGAAGAGCAATGGTGTCTCTCTGGAGACTAACGGGCATCTGATACAGACCATGATCTTTGCAATCACTTGTTATGCATCAGAGAGTTGGACAATGACCAAGGAGGATAGAAGGAGAATTGATGCTTTTGAGCTGTGGTGTTGGAGAAGAGTGTTGAGAGTACGATCGGCTGCTAGGAAAACAAACAGATTCAACCTGGAAAGGGTTAAACCGGGTGGCTCCTTGGAGGCAAGGATTCTGAGGCTCCATGTAATATACTTTGGACATGTTGTGAGGAGAGACCAGTCCTTGGAGAAAGACATCATGCTTGGGAGGGTTGAGGGACAGCGCAGGAGAGGAAGGCCCTCTATGAGGTGGATTGATTCGGTGACTGGGGTAATCGGGTGGGTGTGTCAGAGGCAGTGCGATTGGCACAGGACAGAGCAGAGTTTAGGGCTGTTGTACATAGGGTCGCTATGAGGCGCAAGAGACTCGACGGCACATAACAACAACAACAATCAACGGAGTGAAATTTTATCACCATTGTTATTGGTTAAAAGCAAGTCAGTCACAGATTCCAGCTGCACTCAAGAGGAGACAATAGTAACATTTTCTAAGATTTAATGATTTTTTAAAAATGTTAAGTAAACAAAATCATGCTATATGTAAATTTTTTGGTGGATTGTTTTCTTTTTTCTTTCTTTCCTTTTTTTTTTTTTACCAAAATAGCTAGAGTAGAACATAGAGAACTACCAGAAGTTCAAGGATGAAGAAGTTGTTAAAACTAGGAATATAATTCATGATAACAGATGGATCTGGGTTGAAAGCAGAGAATACCAAAAAGATGTTTCTTATGTTTTAAAAAAATTTTAAATAAATCTTTAATTTGCAGTAATTTTAGACTTACAGAAAGGTTGCAGATAATACACAGAATCTCTGTGCACTGTCCTCTCAACTTCCAATTCCTATAATGTTAAAATTTTCTTGTCCAAATCTAAGAAAGAAACACTGGTACATTTTTACTTATGTTTTATTGAATATGCAAAAGACACTACAGTGTGAATTATAATAAAATATGGGTAACTTTGAGAAGAACAGGGATTTTGAAATACTTAAATTGTGCATAAGAAACCTGAGCATAATATACCAAGAAGCAATCTTCTGTTTGAATAGAACAAGGAGACAGTGGATGGTTTAAAATCAGCTGATGTGTGTCAGGCTTGTAGCCTTTCTCCGTAGCTATTCAATCTGTTTGCTGAGCAAACAATTTGAGAAGATAGACTATATAAAGAAGAACATGGCATTAGAATTGCAGAAAGACTCAATATGCTACGTTATGCTCATGACACAACTTTGCTTGTAGAAAGTGAAGATGATTTGAAACACATACTGAAAATCAAGAATTATTGTTGTTGTTAGGTGACATCGAGTCGAGTACGACTCATAGTGACCCCACGAACAAAAGATCTGAAAACAGTCCTGTCCGGCACCATCTTCAGACTTCCTAACACACAAGAGTCTATTGCAGCAGTCACCTTGTCAATCCACCTGGTTGAGGGTCTTCGTCTCATTCGCCTACCCTCTACCCTTCCCAACATAATGTCCTTCTCCAAGGAATAGCACCACCTAGCAATATGTCCAAAGTGTGTGAGGTAAAGTCTCATTATTCTTGCTTCCAAAGAGCACTCTAGCTGTGCACTCTCCAAGATATATCTGTTTATTCTCTTAGCCGTCCATGGGATATTCAGTGTTCTTCTCCAACATCACTCAAAGGCATCAATTCTTTTTCTGTAATCCTTATTCATTGTCCAGTTTTCAGATGCATAGCTAGTAATAGGAAAGACTGAATCAAATGCATTTTAGTCATCAAACTGACATCACTGCTCCTCAATAATTTGGAAAAGTCCCTAACTGCAGATTTCCCCAATACAACGTGTCTGTGTCTATTTCCTGACTGCTTATACCGAGGGTGTTAACTGTGGATCCAAGCAAGATGAAGCTGTTGATAGTTTCAATCTCCTCTCCATCCATCATGACACTACCTTTTGGACCAATGGTAAGAATCTTTGTTTTCTTGATATTGAGACAAAATCCATGCTGAAGACTGCATTTCTTGATCTTCTGCAACAAGTGCCTCATATCCTCCTTACTTTCAGCAAGCAAGGTCGTGCCATCTGTGTAATGCAGGTTATTGATGAGTCTCCCTCCAATCCTGATGCCACACTATCCTCATAGAGTCCAGCATCTCGGATAATGTGGTCAGCATATAGATTGAACAGATATGGAGACAGAATACCTCCCTGACACACTCCCTTCCAAATTCCAAACCATGAACTGCTTCACTTGCAGAACAGCCTTTTGGTCCAGGTATAGGTTCCTCTTGCGCACAATCAAGTGCTCTGGGATCCCATTCTTCTCAGTGTCAGCCAGAGCTTATCAAGATCCACACTGTCAAATGCCTTTGCATTGTGTTCTTGATTTCCTGGCTGCTGGTAACAAGAGTGTTGATTGTGGCTTGAATTAGTTCTTCAATTCCTTCAGTTTAAGAAATGCTGAGTGGACTGTTTTCTTTTCATCATTTTTTTAAAATTCTTTTTAAGGAGGAGTGGCCTTTGCTGTGGCTGTTAGGGAGTGGGCGCTGCTGAGACTAGTTTTATTATGGCTAGATGGGATGGTGACAACTTATTATGAAAAAGAATTTTGTGTCAGGGGTAGAACTAGATGATTGACACAAAAGAAGGCAAGAAGAATGGGGAAAAGTTCGAAAGCCTGAAGATCCAGAAGATATATCACCTTTAGAATCTCCAGAGGAAGTTGGTGACACGCAATCGCTATATGAAAGGCTGCAGGAATAGAAAGACAGGAAACAGCAGTATGAGAAGTATGAGGAAAAATTCAAGTTCAAAAACATGGTAAGAGGCTTAAATGAAGATGAGACCAACTTCCTCAATGAAGTTTCTTGGCGGCAGGAGCTGATAGAAAAGCAGCAGAGAGAAGAAGAGCTAAAAGAACTGAAGGAATACAGAAGTGATCTCAACAAGGTTGGAATTTCTTCAGAAAGCAAAAAAGAAGTGGAGAAGAAACTGGCTGTGAAACCCGTAGAAATCAAGAGCAAGTTCTCCCAGGCCAAGGTACTGGCAGGAATAGTGAAGCACAAGAGCTCAGAGAGTGGCAGTAGTGTGAAAAGGCTGAAACCAGACCCCGACCCAGAAGACAAGAATCAAGAGACCCCCTCCTGTATGTCACTTGGAAGTACTTCTTTGAGAGGCCGCGCCATCCATTGCCCCTCCACTGTCATCTGTATTGGCATTCTCTCGGGCCTGGGCGACTACTTGAGGAGCAGTGACTCGGAGTCCAGCTCAGACAGCAAAGACACAAGGGACACTATGGGGAAGATTGTCTCCTCTATTTCTTGAACCAATACCTTCCTTGAATCCCCCTAGCTGGGAGTCCAGACCACAAGGCCCTCCTCCTCCCCAGGAGTAGATTGGATAGTTGATTCTGCTAGAGGCATTAACTCCTTCCAAAAAACCTCCTTTGCCTGCTTCCTATGCTTACTGTGACGTCACTAACCTAACCAAAGAATGTGCCAGAATCCACTTGGGACCCACAGTTGTATTTGATTTCTCTCCAGTGCAGATGGCCAGACCTATTCCACCGCCTCTTCCTTCCATGAGATGGTAGAGTGAGGAGCCGGGTCAGCAGAGACCACTAACTGTGATCTGGAAGCTGAGGCACCTCTGGATTGCTAAGGGTGTAGGTTTCATTGCTCTCTTGGGTTTTTATGTTTGTTTGTTTGTTTTTTCCCTTTCCAAACAGGACAAAACCAGTAAGCACAGTTATTGTGCAGAAACTGTTGAAACATTTGATTACAGGAGAAGAAGTTGTTTATTGTTGATATGCGTTGATATTGTGCAGCATGCTGGGGGTTGGCGGAGGGAGGGAAAACTGGCCTTGGTGGTGAAATCGGACACTCCCCAGAAACTAAGCAGTTCCTGATGTTGTGTCACTAGGTAAAGATGATGAACTCTATCTAATGCTCACCCTTCATTCATCACTTCCCCTCACTGTTGGCTGTCTTCCATCTCTCTGCATCGAATCCTATGTATGGCCACTAAGAGAGAAGGCCTGATAAGCACAGACAGCTTCCATCTTTTCTTCATACCTTCACTGTGTCTGGCAAATTATTTTGATTTTGTTTTCATAAACAATTTAAGACTTAAAAAAAGAAAAAAAATGCTGAGCGAGTTCAGCCCTTTTGATTTTCTGACACCAGGTCTTCGCACATTTTATTATAACACTTTGGCTGGTTTCCCAAGTTGCCCTTTGATGTATTCTGTTTAGCTCCTTAATTTCTTCCCTTTTCTTTGGTGTCTCTGCTCTCTGGTGCAATATTCAGAATTTCGCCTTTGAGCTATGGTGCTGGAGAAGAGTATTGAATATACCATGGAATGCTAGGAGAACAAACAGGTTCGTCCTGGAGAGGGTTAAACAAGGCTGCTCCTTGGAGGCAAGGATTCTGAAGCTTCATCTACATACTTTGGGCAAGTTGCAAGGAGGGATCAATCCCTGGAAAAAGACATCATATTTGGAAGAGTGGAGGGCAGAGAAAGAGAGGAAGACCCTCGATGAGATGGATTGATTCAGTGACTGAGGTAATGAGGGCAGGTGTCAGAGACAGTAAATTTGACACGGAATCGAGCAGGTTTCAGGGCTATGGTACATATGGGTCACAAGCGACCCGATGGCACATAACAATACAAGACCCTTAAAGTGAGGCAAAGATTCTGAAGCTCTGACATACTTTGGACATGTTTTAAGGAGGAATCAGTCTTTGGAAAGGGACATCATGTTTGGGAGGGAGGAGGGACAATGCAAGAGAGGAAGACCCTGAATGAGATGAATTGACTCAGGGACTGGGGTAACAGGGTAGGTGTGTCAGAGACAATAAGGTTGACTCAGGATAGAGCAGGGTTCAGATCTGTTATACACAGGGCCATTATGAGTCTCAGGTGACTTGATGGCATATAACAACAACAATAATGCTGGAAGTACAGGCTATTAGTGATGTTGTTGTTGTTGTTATGTGCCGTCGAGTCGCTTGCGACTCATAGCGACCCTTATTCTAGCCTTCTAAAATGAAGGAGAGAATAAAATTGTGTGGTAAAGCCATCCACTTGTGGCATTTGCGTTCTAGTAGCACCGCAAGACTTTGTAATTGGAAAAGAAAAAATTAACATTTATAATTTGATAGTCATATACATAGATAAGTAATTTAAAATATGTGTTTAGACTGAATTATTGGTTCAACTGTTGACTTCTATAAAAGTTGATAGACAAACAGGAAAACAATATTTATAGCACAAAAAATTAATATCCAGAATATATAAAGAACAATTCGAAGAGACCGTTAGTGTTACCAAGAGATAATTTCCTGGAGTGGAGAGTGTATTTTTGAACCTGGACCTCTGTACAATGAAGCTCCTTGACACCAGAGAAGGCAGGAGAACATGGAGGTCTCCAAGGAACATTGCGCCTAAGAAAACAAGAACTTGCCTCAACAACCAACAGAAAGAGAAGAATTTGTATTGTGCTGCTAACTTAAAGGCCATGCCTCTCTGTTGGTTTGAATCCACAAGCAGTTTTGAGAGAGAAAGTTGAGCCGTCTTCTTTCGTGCAGTTTAGTTTTAGAAACTCAGTGTCAGCTGTAAGTTGGTTCTAACTGAATGACAATGAATTTAGTGAAAGGGCCATTCACTGTGGTGTCTCTGTTACAGCATCACTAGGTAACTTGTAATTTTGTTATCACGAGTGTAACACTGAAGGTCTTCCTCCCTTGCACTGTCCCTCCACCCTCCTAAGCATGATGTCCTTCTTCAAGGACTGGTCACTCCTTGCAACATGCCCAAAGTGTGTCAGAAGGAGCTTCAGAATCCTTGCCTCCAAAGAAGAGCCTGGTTTCACTCTCTCTAGGACAAACTTCTTTGTTCTCCTAGCAGTCCATGGTATATAAATACTCTTCTCCAGCACCACCACTCAGAGACATCAATTCTTCTATCATCCCTAGTCATTGTCCAGTTTCCTGACACACAGGAAGTAACTGCGAAGACCATTGCCTGGATCAGGTGCATTGTAGTCTCCAGACTGACATTGTTGCTCTTCCATGGAGAGGTTCCTGACAACTGACTTTCCCAGGGCAATTCATCTTGTGATTTCCTGGCTACTGACACTTTCAAAGTAGGGAACTTGAATTCTATTTCGTATATGAAGAATTTTGCCCCAGGCTAGAATTTGAACTCAGTGGTATACAACAACATTGCTGTTGAGTCTGAAACAACTTAAGGCTGACCATCCAATGGGCTCTCTGTCTCTGAGTTAGCACTGCATCTCTCTACAGACCATGCCACTAGAGCTCACACAAGGAGGCTCTTGGGGCTTAATAGTAAGGACTTGCACTACTAACCCAACAACACCACCAGCTGTTCTATTGAAGCTATTCTATCAAAATCAACTCCTTTGCCATTTATTGTCTCTGAAAACCTGCCATTGAGTCAAGTATGAGTTGATTCCACTTAAGTGGTACATAAGAATACACACACAAATATGTATGAAAAAGAAACAAGAATCCTTGTATACTAAAAACTCTTAATTTATACACTTTAAATGTGAAATATATAATAATTTTTAAAAAGAAAATTTCTAAAAAGAAACACTAAAATGGGCTAAAGAAGTGAGGGGCCAATTTACAAAAGGAAAACACATAAACATGTTTTCTTCTAATTTAAGACCAATTAGAATACTCATATGGAAAACTGGTGATGGAAATCAGAACTGCTAGGTCAACATCGCTGGAGAGGTGAAAAAGAACACAGTGGGTCCAAGAAGCAAGACTAACTAGAAGCTTCATTCATTTAAAATAACGGAAAGGAACACCACTCACCCGTCAGTATAGTATTGTGGTAGTCTGCATGGTGCTCTGATGCTGGAAGTTATACTACTAATATTTAAAATAAGAGAAAGGTCACCAACTTTCAACAAGTTTCACCAGTTCCCAGACTAAGAATAAATATCTGTTGATCTACTAAAAACAAAAACTTGCCCAAGAAAACCTCATGAGAAATAGAACATTATCTAAAATATAGCCAAAAGATGAGCCCATGAGGTTGGTTGGTTGTTGCTGTTGTTGTTGTTACGTGCCATCGATTCGTTTGCGATTCATAGCGACCCTATGTACAACAGCCCTAAACCCTACTCTATCCTGTGCCAATATCATTGCCTCTGACACACCCAGCCCGATTACCCCAGTCACTGAATCAATCCACCTCATAGAGGGTCTTCCCCTCCTGCACTGTCCCTCCACTGTACCCAGCATGATGTCCCTCTCCAAAGACCTTTCTCTCCTTGCAACATGTCCAAAGTTTGTCAGACGAAGCCCCAGAATCCTTGCCTCCAAGGAG
>NW_006399992.1:4232128-4232856 GCF_000299155.1 Elephantulus edwardii | reverse complement strand
TGGATCATAACAAACTGTGGCTGACTCTGAGAAGAATGGGAATCTCAGAACATTTAACCGTGCTAATGCGAAACCTATACTTGGACCAAGAGGCAGTCGTCAGAACAGAGCAGGGCAACACTGAATGGTTCAAAATTGGAAAGGGTTTACGTCAGGGATGTATCCTATCTCCATACCTATGAGGTTAGTAAGCATCCAAAATATGATGGACAAAGCTCTTTATGCAATCAGGCTTTAGTTCAAGGCAAACAAGTTTTATCTAATACTTTATGCATGAAGTTAAATAAAGTTAACCCCACCCAAGAAATTGAGAAGACAATTCTTTACCTAAATAAATAAATTTCTTTTAAAAAGTAATTGTCTCTCCTTGGAGGATGTTGTTGTTGTTATTATGTGCCATCGAGTCATTTGTGACTTACAGTGACCCTATGTACAACAGCCCTAAACCCTGCTCTATACTGTGCCAATCACATTGCCTCTGACACACCCATCCCGATAACCCCAGTAACTGAATCAATCCGCCTCATAGAGGATCTTCCCCTCCTGCACTGTCCCTCTGCCCTACCAACCATGATGTCCCTCTCCAAGGACCTGTCTCTCCTTACAACATGTCCAAAGTATGTCAGACGAAAACCCAGAATCCTTGCCTCCAAGGAGTAGCCTGGTTTAACCCTCTCTACGATGAATCTGTTTGTTTTCTTGGCAGTCCATGGTACATTCAATACTCT
>NW_006399992.1:4228734-4230558 GCF_000299155.1 Elephantulus edwardii | reverse complement strand
TCTTGAATTCTCCCTTGTGCTTTGGCTTCTCTACATTCCAGTGCAATCTTCAGAGTTTCTTCTGACATCCATTTTGGTCTTCTCTTCCTCTTCTATCTTTGCAATGACCGTTTGCACTCTTCCTGGATACCCTTGATATGCTCCCACAGCTCATCTGGTCTTCGCTCATTAGTTAGTATTCAAGGCCTCAAACCTGTTCCTGAGATGATTCTGAAATTAAGGTGGGATGAAATCAAAGTCATATTTTGGCTCATGTGGATTCACTTTAATTTTCCTCAGCTTCAGCTTGAATTTGCATATGAGTCATTGGTGGTCTGTTCCACAATCAGCTCCTGGCCTAGTTTTCACAGCTGATACTGAGCTTCTCCAGCGGTTTTTTCCGCAGATGTAATCGATCTGACTGCTATGCATACCATCAGGTGAAACCCATGTGTATAACCAACGTTTATGTCTCTTAGAAAACATATTTGCAATGAATTAATCATTGATTGTACAAAATTCAATGATAGGATATTTTTTTTAATGTAGCCAAATATTTATTCCAGAAATTTATATTTTTGAAAAAGAAAGAATACAAAGATCCCAAATGAAGATTAGGTAAACTATGGCATAACATACTCTTCAATACACTCATTAAAATGAGAACTTTGTTGTTTTTAAATACATATACCCAACATGTTAAATATATTCTCTATCTTGATTACAGCTATAAATTTATATAAAAATTTATGAAGCTCTACACTAGTGGGCCATTTTACACATTTTATCGAATGTATTTTCCATAACTCAATTATAAAACAAAGGAAAAGACAGGTGACAAAGCTGTACATATATTGAAGCTCCGCCTCACTTACTGTGGGAACCCAGCCAGGAGACACCAGTCCTTGGAGAAGGACATCATTCTCAGAAGGGTGGAGGGACAATGCATGAGATGGATTGATACAATATTTGGGGCAATGGGGATTGGTCTGTCAGAATTAGTCGGATTTGCTCAGGACAGGGAAGGGTACAGAGCTGCTGCGCATATGGCTGCTATTGGACACAGGTGACTCAATGGCATATAACAACAACATACTATATTGGTTGTTTTGTATTTAAGCCTCTTGAGTAGAGCCAACAATTCCTTGGGGAAGGCCTTTGTATTTAAAAGTCGGTTGTTATTATATTTTGGAGAAACATTCCTCTAAGTGGTACAGTACTCTCCTGCCAATTTGCTGTACTGAAGTAACCTGGGTTTGCTGTGATGCTGAACCTTGTGCCACTGGAGTGTCAGATGGAGCGCCAGTGTGGACAGTGTTTGGTGGAGCTCAAAGTTTAAGATAGGTTTAGAAGAAGGAGTGGCATCCACTTCCTAAACAACATGCTTCTGTAAACTATGAACTTTGACTAACAATGACTGTTATAGAAAGTCTTCGGTTCTTTATAGGGTCACTATAAGTCATGCTCAATTCGATGGCTATCAGCAATAACAAATGAAATACAAAGAAGGTCATTTAGGAACCAGTATTTTTCTTTGCTAAACTAATTTTAACCAACCCTCCATAAATTTGTTAGTTACTAGAATGTGTCAGGCTTCTCATGTAATGCACAAAGATTAAAGTATTGATTAAACTAAACAGTACATAACATAATTCTTTATAAAAGTTGATCTAGGTGTACAGTAAAACCTCAAGTGAGCCATTTTTCTTCAGTGTAAAAGAAAACATAGCCATTGAATTATCAGTTTTATTAGTCATTTAAAGGCAGTTGTTGACTTTATATTATGTTTGACAAAAGCAAATTCATATTTAGTATTTAGTATCTTCAAAGTGATTTAAAAAGTAT
>NW_006399992.1:4224695-4226639 GCF_000299155.1 Elephantulus edwardii | reverse complement strand
GGTCTTTGTTTTTATCTTTAGTTTCCAAGGGCTGCTGTTGTTTTTTCTGCTCTTCTCCATAGCATCTGTTATAAATTTTATTTGAAAATGATTGTAGAGATAAGCCATTATCAAGGTTCCGTAAAGAAAAATAGCATAGTTCAGTAGGTTTCAAGTTCCTTAGAAGTTTATTACACAGATACATCACTAAATGTCAAACGTAATGTTCTACTTTCACCAATCATTACATTAAGTTTTATTTTGGCAACTCCAAATTAGACTAAGGTCAAACTATTAATAAACAAAAAGAGGGAGCTCTGGTGGCAAGAAGCTGTGTTTGTAATCCCGAAGGTGAGCAGTTCAAATCCACTAGATGCTCTGCTGGAGAAGGAGGAGCAATCTCTACCTGTGCCAGCTGGATCCAATTAGACAGTACACAACAAGAAAAAAGAAAATAGTGTAATTTTTTTTAATATAAAAAAATGAAGTCTTTTCTAGAAATTGGTGATATTTTAAAGTCACTCAAAAATGACATAATGCTTGATTGTTTTGTACCATCGAGTTGGAAGTGATCCATAGCTGACCCTCCAAGTGGGTTTTTAGAGGCAGTAAATCACACAGGAGGAAAATGCTCCTCTTTTGCCTGTGAACGAGCTGGTGA
This sequence comes from Elephantulus edwardii, assembly GCF_000299155.1. Lineage (NCBI taxonomy): Eukaryota > Metazoa > Chordata > Mammalia > Macroscelidea > Macroscelididae > Elephantulus > Elephantulus edwardii. The sequence goes on along the minus strand of NW_006399992.1, from coordinate 4,225,999 downwards.
ATTCTAACCACATGCCTTTAGATTGGCCCTGGAACTCCTTACCACTAAGCCATCAGAGTTCCTGTAAAGCTTAATAAGGGGGTAGCAAAACAAGAGAAACCCTTAGTGATGGATTGGCACAAAAGCCACAATAATGGTGTCAAACATATAAGCATGACACAAGACTGGACACTGAATTCATTCTGTTATAGCATAGGAAGCCATGTGTTAGAGTCAATTCTATGGCAACTAACAACAGTATTAATATCTTTAATCGTTTGATTATATACATAGTCATATCCTCTTCAAAGTAGATGTTAGTATATAAAGAAGAGGGCAATTAAATGTTTATAGTTATAATTTACTTTTTCAGCTAAAAAATTGAATTATAGTAACTTGACAAACTTGAAATTTAATACACATAGCTGTACCTCCCAAAGCCTTCTTTAATACAATAATCACATACCTCTGATTCTCTTGAGATCCTTTAGCTTCCACTGTATTCTGTTCCAGATATTTTTGTATTAGTCCCTGTGTTCGAGCTTTCACTTCTTTATCTATTGCTGCTTTTCTAAACTGATTGAAGAGCTCATTTGAGGACTTTAGCACACCAGATGTTTTCACTGGTTTGCCTAAATTCTTCCAAGAGTCTACATTCTTGATCTTTATGTCCTAAAACAAATGTTTAATTAGTGTATACTTATAAGTGTCACCAAAATTTTAGGAGAACAGTAATTTTTTATATACGAACAGCTCTAATAATCACAATGTTTCTTTAGAAAAGGTACTTTAAAACTATTCTTATGCATACTTATTGATAGCAAAACAAATGAAACAAAGACTTTAATGTAATTAGTAGTACAATTGTAATAAAAAAAAGACAGTGAGATTCGCTCAGGATAGGACAGGAATCAGAGTTAGCTATTGTGTATAAGGTTGCTATAAGGCATAGATGACTCAACAGCTCATAAAAACAGTAAGAAGTAAAAGAAAAAATAATAATAAAGAGTATGCTCTTTATAATGGACTATTACATTTCCCAAGTGTGTACAAAAATAATCTTAATGTTGTTGTTGTTATGTGCCGTGGAGTCGCCTGCGACTCATAGCAACCCTATGTACAACAGACCTAAACTCCTCTCTGTCCTGTGCCAATCGCACTGTCCCTGACACTCCCATCCCAATTATCCCAGTCACTGAATCAATCCACCTCTTAGAGGGCCTTACTCTCCAGCGCCGTCCCTCCACCCTCCCAAGCATGATGTCCCTCTCCAAGGACCGGTCTCTCCTCACAACATGTCCAAAGTAAGTTAGACGGAGCCTCAG
>NW_006399992.1:4213913-4220205 GCF_000299155.1 Elephantulus edwardii | reverse complement strand
GCATATATTTGAATGATAGTGGTATTCACTGGACTTTCTTGTATGCATATAGATATTATCCTGTCACTGACAATATTGTACTTCAAGACAGATCTAGCAATGACTTTTTTAAACTATGAACACAACTCCATTTTTATATACTAAGATAAGACTTTTAAAGATCTGTCTCACATACTTTGGGCATGTCACCAAGAGGGACTAGTCCTTGAGAAGCACATCATGCGTGGAAGAGTAGAGGTTCAGCATAGGAGAAGAAGATCCTGGTGAGATGGATTGACATAGTGACTGTGCCAATGAGGTCAAGTGTCAGGGACAGTGAGGTTGACTCATGATAGGGGAAAGTTCAGAGCTTTGTTCATAGGGTTGCTATGAAACATAGTTGACTTGATGGCATATAATAACAACAAAGATAAGAAGCTTTGGTGGCCTTGTGGTAAGAAATTGTGCTGAAAATCCAAAGGCATGCAGTTCAAATCTGCTAGCTTCTCCATGAGAGAAAGGAAATCTCTTCCTGTGTGATCAACTGCCTCTAAAAACCCATTGGAAGGCCAGCTATGAATTGGTTCCAACACAAGGGTAGGTAACATAATAATGAGAGTACGACAAGGTTAACAGAGCTCTGGTGCCTAGTAGAAAGGAGTTGTGCTGCCAACCCAAAGGCAAGCGGTTCAAATTCACCACCTGCTTCATGGAGGAAGATGGGCAACTTTCTTCCATGTGATTTACAGTCACTGAAAATCTGCTACAGTGTTAGCTATAACATAGTTCTGACTCAACAGCACATAATAACCAGGATAAGATTTCTTCTCAGAGGTATTTATTGGGGGAAAGATGAAAAAGAAAAAAAGATGTGGTATGTGAATATCTCCCTCAATCACTTTTTGAAAACTAGATTCATGCCTATAATACTACTCTGCGTATCCTAATCATCTAGAATGCTTCTTATAAGAATGATAATTGGTTATGATTTGAGACAAAATACATAAAACTGCACTTTAAATTACTACCTGAAACATTTCAAAAGGCAGTTATGAGTTAGTTATTTTTATCTTATAAGGACTTGCAATTATACACAGCCAAGGGGTGGATGTTGTTGTTGTTATGTGCCATTGAGACACCTGCAACTCATAGTGACCTTATGTTCAACAGCCCTAAACCCTGCTTTATCCTTTGCCAATCATAGTGTCTCTGACACTCGTACACCTATTACCCCAGTCACTGAATCAATCCATCTCACTGAAAATCTTCTGCACTGTCCCTCCACCTTGCGGAGGATAACGTCCCTCTCCAAGGAGTGGATGTAGGATGGAGAAAAGTTACTGTTCACAGTATTTTTTATGGGAAAAGTTAAGCTTAGAAGCCAAAATCTTATTCAACTTGGGACTAAAATAATTCACTCCATTACATGGCTTAGTTTTCTTAATTTTTCTAACATAGAATAGTTTGACCAAGCAAATAATTTTAAATAAACGACAAAATGATTTAAGAATGTCAGATTTTATATGCTTCAAAAGAAGCCAATGCTGAAAATGTATGTTCTACTTTGAGTATATGCATTTTTTAAAAGAGTCTGAATTTGAGAGGAAAGAAAAGAATTTGTAAATATACAATTTAAAATCACATCAAGATTTATATGGAGCACAAGGGAATAAAATTACACTTACCTTCTGCACAGGAAGTGGACATTCAAGTTCTACCATCATTGTGTCAGTAGCACCAGGCTGATTCATCACAGTTAGGTTGTTCAAGACTTTTTCAGACGTATCTAACATATATAATAAAGATTTATTTTTTTAATAATAAAGATCTTTTATCGGGCCTGTTTATAATTTTCTTTTGCTTTTAGGTCAGAAACTGTGAAATCAAAGTGACTAATTCCTTGATCTTTTTTTAACCTGGCATATTTTAGTTGAGCACTACCAATGTCTACCAATCTCTACAGTGGAAAATTTGCGCAATCTCCTTCATGTGATTTACAGTCTCCAAAAACCCATAGCAGGTTCAACTTTGAGATGTTTCCATCTGGTTGGCAATGAGGATGTTTGAGTATTAAAAATTCTAGAGATAGATATCCTTTTAGTTAGCACTAGTACTTACAACAAACCATACCACTAATTGCTGTTGTCATTATGTGATGTAGAGTTGACTGCAACTTATAGCACAACCCTGTGAACAGCAGTGAAAACCATTTTTCCTTTTCCATTTTCAATACACTTAAGGCCATTGTTAAAAATCATCATGTCAGTCCCTCTTGTTGAGTGTCTTCCTCTCCTATATTGACTCTCTACTTTCAAATGAGTTGTGGGAGGATATCAAGGGTGTCAGCCAGGAAGAGAGCAAAGGGTCATGGCAAAGACAGAAGAGGAAGCGAAGACCAAAATTGATGTCACAAGAGACTCTGAAAATTGCACTGGAGCTCAGAGAAGCCAAAGCACAAGCAAGAATTGAAGATACTAAAGAGTTGAATAGAAGATTTGAAAAGGCAGCACGGGATGACAAAGCAAAATATTACAATGAAATGTGCAAGGAGTTTGAGTCAGAAAATCAAAAGGGGCGAACTCACTCAGCATTACTTAAGCTCAAGGAACTGAAGAACAAATTCAGACCTTGAGTTGCTATAATCAGGGTTGCTTTCGGCAGAATGTTAAATGATTCAGGAAGTATTAAAGAAGATGGAAAGAATACACTGAGTCACTGTATCGAAAGGAATTGGCAGACACAGAAGAATTTCGGGAAACAACATATGAGCAAGAGTCTATGGTGATGAAAGAAGAAATTCAGGCTGCTTTGAAGAAAATGGCAAAGAATAGGGCTCCAGGAATAGATGGTGTACCAATTGACATATTTCATCTAAGAGATGCTGCCCTTGTACATAGGGTCACTATGAGTTGCAAGCGACTCGATGGCACATAACAACAACAACAACTTTCAAAATATTATGCCCTTGTGATGTCCTCATCACTCTTCACAATATCCCCAAAGAAAAGTTTTTGAATGATAGAAGTGTCCAGCAGGTGTTGTTATGTGCCATTGAATCAAGTACAGCTCAGAGCAGCCATATAAACAACAAGTCTAAACCCTGTTTCCTATCATGTGCCATTCTCATCATCTTTGACACATGTGAGCCTATTGCTGCAGTGACTGTATCAATCCATCTCACTGGGATCTTCTCCTTCACCAATTCTCTGAGACCTTTCCATGCATGATGTTCCTCTCCAAAGAAGTGCCTCTCCTAGCAACACGTCCAAAATACGTGATACAGAGCTTCAAAATCTTTGCTGTGTGATTTGCAACCTCTGAAAACCCACTGTAGAGTCATTGATGAGGGTCAATTTGAATCAGTAGTGAATTGATGGCAATGGGGAGTCTCTTGTTTTACTTTATGGACTCCCCAAGAACAAATCTGTCTTAGAAAAACAGACATTCTCTGACAGAATTTGGGCATTTTATCAGGAGAGGGGTCAATTTGTGGAACAGGACATTATGCTGGGGACTGTAGAGAGCTGGTCATAGAGTAGAAGACCCTCAATAAAATGGATCGACACAATGATTTCAACAATGGGCTTATACATAGCAGAGATTGTGATAGGATAGGCAAGGTTTTGTTCTATCTTACAGTGTTTTTTACAGGGCTGCTCAAGTACAACTCAGAGCAGTACTTCAGTGGCCCTATAAACAGGAGATCTTTATCCTGTGCCATTCTCATCATCTGTGGCACATGTGAGCCTTTGCTTCGGTCACTGTATCAATCCATCTTATTAAAGCTCTTCATCTCTTTCACCAACCCTCCACCTTTCCAAGCATTATGTTCCTTTCCAAAGAATAGCCTCTCCTAGCAACATGCCCAAATTATGTGAGACTAAGCTTTGTTATCCTTGCCTCCAAAGAGCATCCTGTGTCTACCCTCTGAAGACATAGCTGTTTGTTCTTTTCTAGTCCATATTTAATACTCTTGTCCACAACTCAAAGGCATCATTTTTTCTTTTCTCATTGTCCAGTTTTCATTTGTTGTCCAATTTTCATTCATTGTCCAGTTTTCAGAAGCATAAAAAGTAATTGAAAAGACTGTGATCTGCATCACATGCACTTTTGTCTTCAAACTGACATCTTTGCTTTTCAGTTATTTGGGAAAGTTCCCCATAGCAGATTTTCCAGTTCAACACATCTCCTGATATCCTGACCGCAGGGGTTTGATCATGGTTCCAACTAACATGCAATCATTGACTACTTCAATCTTTTCTCCTTCTATCACAATCTTGATAGGTCCAGTGGTGAGGATTTATGTCTACTTGATGTTGAGATGCAATTCAGAATGAACGCTGTAATCTGATTTTCTGCAATTAGTGTTTCAAGTCCTTCTAACTTTCAGCAAGCATTGTTAGTGCCACCAGAGTCTGTAAATTTCATGTCATTGTCACATGCAAAACACTTTACTCTTATATGATCCCAAAGATCTTAAATCAACCAAATTCAAATTTCAACCTGAAGAAAGAAAAATTTCTCTTTGTGAATCTAGAATACAAATTAGCTCTTCCAAAGTCCAACAGTGACACAAGCATAATGTAGATACTTCCATTACCAATGGGAGAAACTGCACGGAAAGAAGAGATAATAGATATTAGCAAATCAAATTATATCAGAACAATTTACATTAGGTCTCAAGGGTTAAAAGTAATCCCCAAAAGCTAAGATTATCTGGTTATGTCCCAGCCCTCCAGAATCAGAGTGTGGGCCATGCTTTCTGGATTTTGTAGGGAGGTCACGGAGCCCTGGGCTTCTACTCTGACTCCGAGGTCCATTGGGACTGCAGCTCTGCTTCCTTTGCTTTAGGAGACGCCATTCTGCTAGTTGAATTGAGTGGTGAGAGCCCACTTCCTCAAACATGGCAGCCCCATTCCTTCAGCGTTGGGGAACAACACCATCTTAATGAAAGCAGCACACTCAGGAATCTAGTTGGCAGCTATCTAACTCGTTTAACTATATAGCAAGCTGTAAATCCCATCTTTTGGAATCCCAGAAGCCATGGCCTCCACACATGGGGACGTTAGAGTTTGCGAGATGAGGCAGCTCTGCTTCCTGTGCTCCTTGTTTTTGCTTCTTCTGCTTCCTGGTTCCACAAGAAGAGGCAAACTCACCTCTGCCCTGCTCCAGTGAAGTTTTTCCTCTACTAAGACATGCCCAGCGGCATCATACACTGATAGTAAACCTCAACAGTGACACCAAGCTCACTAGTTCTGGAGTCCAGTCAGTCCAGCTCCACCAAGTGCTTAAAGGCACACTTGTTTAGCCAAGAAGCCTCTTACCTGAAGGCACTCAACCCTCTTGCTCATGGCTTGGCTCCTAAGCCATTTTATGTTGATTTCTGTCTTTGCTTGGGTTTCCTAGTTACATTGCTCTTATTAGTTTTATATAATCTGGGCCTTCTCCAGAGCTAAAATTCTCCTTCCTCCTAAGACCTCACCAAAACTGCTGCTGACATGCATGCACACCCATGTTTATTGCAGCTTTGTTCACAATAGCAAAGAGTTGGAAACAACCTAAGTGCCCATCAACAAATGAATGGATAGAGAAATTGTCTATATTCGCACAATGGAATACTATGCTGCATTGAAAAACAAGGAATTCACGCAATATTATTCAAAATGGTTGACTCTGGAGAACACTATGCTAAGTGAAATATCCCAGTCACAAAAGGAGAAATATTGCATGGTGCCACTGTTGTAAAACAGGAATGACCTTGGGGTTGGGAAGAGACTGAGTAAGATGGGTTCAATAAGGTGTACTGCACTGAAACAGAGGAGGGAGAAAACTGTTTAAAAGAGATATGTGGTTAGGTATTTCTGTCATCGCAGGAGTCTATAGCGATGGCTACATGGTGGAGTGATCGTGGTTTGTAAAACAATGAAAGAATTCTGTGTGGGGGGGTGAGCCTTGGGAGGGGACAAATGTAGAACAACCAATGAATGGAAATTCAAAGCCTCTGTAAATTTTTACTGAAATTAATAACAAATTTAAATTTAAAAAAAGAATTAAATTAGAGTAAGGATGGCAATGGATTTATAACTGCTCACGCTAATAACACTATATCATGGCATGGAGGAGGAATATTGGAAATGTATCCACATTTACAACATTCCTCTTACCAAAACCATTTGTGGAAAATAGGAACTGCATTGGAACATGTATCTCTGGATTGGAAATGATGATGTTGTAAATATTTCTAGCCTTAAGCTTAAATGATTATAATGTTCAAAATTATTTGTTATACATTTGTTTAAATCTTTCCCTCTTT
>NW_006399992.1:4208922-4210463 GCF_000299155.1 Elephantulus edwardii | reverse complement strand
CCTTTTGATTTTCTGACTCCAACTCCTTGCACATTTCATTGTAATATTTTGCTTTGTCATCCCGTGCTGCCTTTTGAAATATTCTATTAAACTCTTTAGTATCTTGAATTCTTCCCTGTGCTTTGGCTTCTTTGCGCTCCAGTGCAATTTTCAGAGTCTCTTCTGACATCCATTTCGGTCTTTTCTTCCTCTTCTGTCTTTGCAATGACCGTTTCCACTCTTCCTGGATGATACGCTTGATATCCTCCCACAACTCATCTGGCCTTCGCTCATTAGTGTTCAAAGCCTCAAACCTTTTTCTGGCACGGTTCTGAAATTCAGGTGGGATAGACTCAAAGTCATATTTTGGTTGCCTTGGATTTGGTTTAATTTTCCTTAGTTGGTGGTCTGTTCCACAGTCATCTCCTGGCTTAATTTTCACAGCTGATATTGAGCTTCTCCAGCGGTTCTTTCCGTAGATGTAATCGATCTGATTCCTATGCATACTGGTAAGTATATTCTTTTTCTCCTGGACACAGAGCCTACTAATTGGTCCCAAAATCCTTTTGAGGTCCCAACTCTTCTCACTATTTCTTAGTTGCTTGAATGGATAGAAAACCTCATAAGCAGTTTCTTACTTCACCTCTGCCTTGCATACGGACTTCTGAGTTGTAAAACAACCCAGTGGTAGATGGAATTTGCTTCAGGACTTAAGAACAAGAAATGACATAGTTGAATCTCTACATCTTGTGATCCCTAACCTTTATAGTATAATAGAAAGAATCTTTTTAAAGAGAAAAGTGAACTGTGGATGGGGAGGAAAGTGTGCAACAATGAATGAAAGGAAATCCAAGTTTCTGTAAACTTTTCTTAAAATATCAATTAAAATAAAAAAACCCCAAAACCAAAATAATATTGTTCCGTGATATTACATATTTAACAGTGTGTCACAGCATTCTTCCTCTCCATTTTGCTTATTCTATTTCCATTAATCCAACTTGTCTGTATCTTTATTTTCTTATCTTTGATCTAGGGTAAATGCTCATCATTTAATTTCAGTTAGATGATTATTTAAGAGGAGCACAATAAGGTCATGTGGTCCATTAGCCCCTAAAATTGATAGTTTTATGTTCTTCACTTCTTTGCTCCAGACAGGAAAAGAGCAGTAGCTTCCCCTTCTTCCTGTGTTCTAATGAGTAAAAAGTCATAGCTGACCCTCCAGTAGGTTTTCAGAGGCAGTTTAATCATGAGATATTGTCCATTTTTCTTTTACGAAAAACTTGGTGGATTTGAACTATGTGTCGTTGGGATTGCACCACAGCTCTTTAACACTAGGTCACCAGTTGTTGTTGTTGTTATGTGCCTTCGAGTCGTTTCCGACTCATAGCGACCCTATGCACAATAGCCCTAAACCCTGTTCTATCCTGTGCCAACCGCACCGCCTCTGACACACCCATCCCGATTACCGCAGTCACCGAATCAATCCATCTCATACAGGGTCTTCCCCTCCTGCGCTGTCCCTCCACCCTCCCAACATGATGTCCCTCTCCAAGGACCCGTCC
>NW_006399992.1:4206962-4207727 GCF_000299155.1 Elephantulus edwardii | reverse complement strand
TCACCAAAGCAGGATGTGAAACATTGTCTTTGCAGACTTTATTATATAACAATTGACCTTGATGTTGCCCATTACTATCATTCTGAGCTCCCAGGCCAACAGCTCATTTTCTCAGTGTGTTTGCTTATGGATGAGAAAATTTGGTAATCTTGATCTGTTTACTCTACGATACACACAAATCCCATGCATGGCCAAAAGAACAGACATGTCCTGGAGAGAGTGCAGCTGGTGTACTCTTTGGAGATAAGAATAATGAGGCTTTGCCTCAAAAATTTTAGGCATGTTGCTAAGGAGGGGCTATTACTTGGAAGCTAGGAAGGGTGGTGGGTCAGCAAAGGAGAGGAAGACCCTCTGCCGGGTAGATTGACATGTCAATTGCCTAAATGGGTTGTTATATGTCAGGAAGTGTGAGGATGGTGCAGGATAAAACAGGGTTCAGATCTTTTGTTTATAGGGTCATTATGAGTTGTACTTGACTCAGTAGCAGCTAACAGCAAAGATATTTTTTCCCTGACCTTTCCCTACTAGTGTATTTACAAAATTTGAATACAAATTTGAACAAATTCTTTTAATTTCCCTCAGTCCCCCATCAAATTGTACAAACCCATGATTAATCAACCCTTACCCCTGCACATCCACATCCCTCTGCTTCCAACCTCTCCCACCCCTTTGGGATCCTTACACTCATTCTACAATAACAGTTTTATACAATATTTACCCTTATGGAACTGAGTTAGTTTACTCAGCATAATGCTTTCCAGTCCC
>NW_006399992.1:4205429-4206522 GCF_000299155.1 Elephantulus edwardii | reverse complement strand
AGGCGACTCATAGAGACCCTATGAATGAAAGTCCTCAACTCTTGTGTGACTTTCATCCTTTCTCCAGGTTCATAGGGTTTCCAGAGGCAAGCTATTTTGGAAGTGGATGCCACTCCTGCTTCCAAGCTTGTTTTATTTGGGGAGCTCCACTAAACACTGTCTGCCATGGGTAACCATTAACACATTTGACACATCAGTGTCACAGTGTTCAGCTTCACAATAAACACACGTTACCTCTCTATGGCAAGTGGACACACCAGAGCTATAACACCTAGAAGAATGTTTGAAAACTATGAAAAACAGGCCCAAGGGCCATGGGCATGCCCAAATGCTGGCAACCTCTGGGCCAGAGACCCTCAGTTCATCTGACCAGTCCCCTCTGACGACACCCACTTCTGGCAAAAAGAAAGCCACAAGCTCCTGAGTGTTCCATCCTGGCCTCTCTTCCAGAAGCCAGAGGCCCCTCCAGCTGAAACTAGGACTCACAAGACACATGCCATTACCCTGTAGGCGTGGCCCAATATTTCTGTATTTTACCATTCTGGGATGCCAAATACTGGCAACCTCTGGGCCAGAGACCCCAGTTCGTCCCAGTGCCACAACCTCTTCTAAACCCAGGTTGCATTTTTGGTATTTCTCTACCAGTGTACTGTTCCAGACATTTTTTATAATCTTCAGCAAAGTTTTACTTGCATGTGATATTCGTGATAATGTTTGCACATTCTGTTGGATCACTTCCCCCCCCCCTTTTTTTAAATGGGAATAAATAGGGATTTCTTCTAGTTAGTTGTCTAGGTACTTGTCCTCCAGATTTTTTAGTACAAGCTGGTTAGCACATTCAGAACAGCATCTGTTTGCTGAAATATTTCAGTTGGCCTCTGGCTTCTGGAAGAGAGGCCAGGATGGAACTCTTGGGTGCTTGTCGCTTTCTTTTTGCTACAAGTGGTGTCAGCAGAGCCGACTTGCCTGGTGAGCTTTTCCTTTTCTTAGTAGTATTTAAAAAGCACAGTATACCTTCTTCTCCAAAGTGCATGGAACATTCTCTAGAATAGATCACATTCTAGGTCACAAGGCAAGCATCAGTAGATTCAAA
>NW_006399992.1:4193205-4194743 GCF_000299155.1 Elephantulus edwardii | reverse complement strand
CTGGGGAGGAGGGTAGAGAGAATGGTGCAGCAATGAAGGAATGAAAACCCAAAATCCCTGTAAATGTTCATTAAAACTAATAAAATTTAATAATAAAAAATTTTTTTAAAAAAAAGAAGGAAAAAAATATGAACAAAGGACATGAATAGAACAAAAGGTTTTGGTGGGAATGTGAAATGGTAGGGCCATTGTGGGGAAAGTTGGAAAATTTCTTAGTAAGTTGACAGCAACCCCACTCATAGATAGATACCTAAAGAAGTGAAGGCAGTAACACAAGCAGAAATGTGTGTACCAATTAATGTACACTGCAACATTTCTGACAATAATCAAAAGGTGAAAGCAATGAAACTGCCCATCAGTAGAATAATGGATAAATAAAAGCTTGGCATATATACACAATGGAGTACTACTCAACCATAAAGAGAAATGAAGTCCTGAGGTATGTCAAGTATGAGTGAACCTTGAAAATCCCCAAACTGAAACTTACTGCTTGTAAAATCTATTTCCACTCATGGTGACTTTCTATTTGGCTTCTGAGGCTCTTAATTTTTTTTTAGGAAAGTATGTTTTCTTTTACTCCTGTAGAGTGGCTCTCCTCATTGACGTCAAGTTGGAGCAAAAGCATATAGCTGACCCTCTTGAAGGTTTTCATAAGCTATATATCACATGACCCGAGACTGCCCATCTTTCTCCCACACTGCTGCTGACGGATTTGAACTGCCAGAGAGGTGACACCATTGAGTTAGTAGCACAAGTCCCTACCCAAGGGGCCATCAGAGTGCCCTCAGACTTACTGGGAGGTTCAAACTGCCAACCTTTGCTTAGCAGCCAATACACAAGAACAAAGTTAAGTCAGTTGCAAAAGACAAATTGTGTCTGACTTCATGTAAGTGAAATATATTGAAACCAAAGATTAATTAGTGGTTGCCAGGGATGAGGAGAAGAGGGAGGTTTTGCTTATGGGGTAGTGAGTTTATGTTGATGGCTACAGATGGCTGAAAATGGATACCAAGAATGGCTGCACAACTTTCAAAAATAGAGTCAATGTCATTGAATTGTCTATGAAGGTATAGCTGATATTTTTTTGTATATCTTAATTTATATTTAAGGTGAGGTTTAAATAAAAAATTATTGCTATGAAAAGTTTATACATTTTATAGCTTATTCCCTTGAGCACAGTGACACCTACTGTTAAAATACAAACCCCATTGGTCTGAAAAGTTTGGTCATTACAGTAGCCATTCTAGCACCATCCAAATTTTCCCTTTACACAATAGTTTGTTGCTTACAGACATCATATGAACAGACGCTTAAGGAAAGCAATAAATTGATTGTGGTAAAAGAATACAAGTAGAAGGTTTCAACAAATTTATTTTTCAGTTCAGGATTATAGAAGTCTGCATTTGGAGCACCAGCTCTGGAGGAAGGCCTTCCCCTTCGTTCAGCTCTGGAGAAATGTTCTTGCTTCTTCGCCCTGCTTCCCGGTTGGTTGCTTGGAGACTCCATCACTCTTGATATCCACCTCCCTCTATTTCTCT
>NW_006399992.1:4190433-4191910 GCF_000299155.1 Elephantulus edwardii | reverse complement strand
ATAGAACCTTATTTCTAGTTGTATCTTAAATATTTTCAAGTAGATATGCTACGGCATATCAAATGTCTCCAATAAGCTCTTCTCCTTCTCTTAAATCCAACTACTGGATAATCTGCTTGTTGGTGGTATACTCTAGTAACTATGCCTTACCTGAGGGAGGCAGAGTTTGTAAAGGTGAAGTGTTTTTCACACTCTGTAAACTATCACATTTTTGATGATTAGATGCTGGCTGGTGGTGGTTTGGTGGTATTCCACATGAATGTGGCACCTGATGGACTGAGGTGGTATCTTGCAAAGAAGATTGTATCTGCTAAGACAAATTGATAAAATCATCTTTCAGTCTTTTAACCACACAGAAATTTAACTAAGAGGGTGCAAACAAAAGGGAAGATAATTTAATACTATCTTTGAACACCATATTTAAATCATACAATTCTGGCAGGTATAGTCATCCTTATCTTACATATAAAAAAAGCTACAATTTAGAATGATTAAATTATCTGGTTGTATATGGCACTTAACAACAACAACAATGCAAGACTAAGCTGATGCTTCCAGAATTTGTGGGATTAATTGGGACTAATTAAAACCAATTAAGAGTTTATTCAACCTACTATAGGAAGAAATCTTTATTTAATTTATAAGCTGTAAAGAGTGACAACACTTCATGGAAGCGGCTATTTATCAGTAAGTTACAACTATTGTTATGTACTACAAAGGCTAGTACAATAATGAACTTACCTTCATATTCTCTTTAGAAGAAAAGTCATTCTGTTTCACTCCAGTAAATTCAGAAATTTTATCTGTACACATGAAGGAATAAACATCTACTTCCAAATTTCAATTTGGATTAAGTTTAGGCAAAAAATAATAGTGTTTCACAGTGAATATTCACTTATTTCACAGTAAATAGCATGGCTAAGTGGTAGCATCCAATGGAATAAGTTACAACCGAGAAAACAAGGTTCTAAACAAATAGTACCAATTATATAAAAATATTTTATCTAACAGTTATAAGCACAGTCATATTACGCTTAATTAAAACACCTAACCTACTGGTCCCCAGCAGATGTCGTATGTAGGAGAGAAATTACAGTCTTAACTATGAACAAAATAGTCAGACTTCATGAATATGATTATATAAATTCATCTATGTATGTGGTCAGGAGGAACCGTCTCTGGAGAAGAACATCATGCTTGGAAGGGAGGAGGAACAGTACAGGAGAGCAAGATCCTGGATGAGACAGATTGACACAGTGACTGGGGAATAAGGATAGGTTTGTTGGAATCAATGAGGTTGCCTCAAGATAGGACAGGGATCAGAACTATTGTGCATAGGGTTGTTATGAGTCACAGGTGACTCGACAGCACATAACAATGACAACACAATATGCATCTATCTTAATTATTCAAATATGTACCTAACTTACGTTATTCCACAAAATAAGGTAAACTAAAAATATGACCTATCACATTA
>NW_006399992.1:4188131-4189523 GCF_000299155.1 Elephantulus edwardii | reverse complement strand
AAATGTCAATTACAATTTAAAATACCAAATGCAATTAAAACAGTTTTCCATTATTATTTAAAGCTTAAAAGTCAAATAAGGAAATAATGTATAATTAAAGCCCTAAATTAATTTTAAAATTTTCTATATAACAAATCTCAAGTGAAAATTTAGCTAATTCTTAGAAAAATGCAATGTTATCAGAAGTATAAAAACAAAATATAGAAATCAGCATCACGTAAACAGAAACTACAGAGCAGGAACAAAAAAAAAAAAAAGAAACTACAGAGCACAAACATGAAATAAAACATACTGAAACCAGTAGACTCTAACCAACACCATGAAATAAAAGAATGCCCGTACAAATTGTAAAGATTTCCAAAGTGACAATATTCTGTATGGCATGGCTTAAAAAACAAGAATTGAATTTTATAAAAAAATCAGAAAACTTATTAGGCACAAAGTGTCTTATATTCAGGATTTGTTTTCTGGTAAATGATGATAAATACTACTGCTAACTCAGTATCCTCGCAGCAATGATTGTTAGATACATCAACAAAAACATCAAAAAGAAAGCACCATAGTGGCAAGAAGCTGAACTGCAATCCTGAACGTGTGCAGTTCAAATCCACCAGATGCTATGCTGGAGAAGGAGGAGAAATCTCCTTCTATGCCATCCAGATCTGATTTGAAGATACGCAGCAAGAAAGGAAAACAAAACAAAACAAAAAGCCCCCCGAAAAAAACTTTAGATCCTTTTCTGGTTCATAAGCATGATGACTGGGTGTTCATGCTTTTATATGACATGAGCTGCCCTTTAAACCTTGTTAAACATGGGCATTTTACCCATCTGATGTAAAAAACAAAAAAAAAAAAAGGAAGCACAAATGACTTAGGCTTGATACAGCTGATGCAAAATGCAAAACCACATAAAATAATGATACCTTGGCATAACAGACCGTCTTATTCAATAAAGTACATTCTTCAATAAACAGATGACAGCAGTACACAATGAAAAAAAACTATCTTTTGCAGTTTTTGTAATGACTATTGTCCTAACAGTAAATACTTGGCGTCATTAAAGAACTCTAAACATGTGTTATATATCTAGGGACAACAAAGTAAAAGATCTTCAAGTCATCATTTATAAAGTGAAATCTTGGTATTTTACTCTCTCATATTTTCTAGTACTAAAATTTGGCATTATTATTAAAAGAATGTGTCACTTTTCTAAAATTTCATTTTTAAAGGCTAAGTCACAGGGTTATAATATAAAGATTATAACCTCTATTTTAAAGCATGAAACAATACTGAGATTGTCTACAGGCTATTGGATAAGTGTAGCAAACTACTCATTCAGGATTTTAGTTATGTGCCATCAAGCTGACCGTCTAGCAGGTTTTCAGAAGCAGT
>NW_006399992.1:4185221-4186661 GCF_000299155.1 Elephantulus edwardii | reverse complement strand
TTATCTAAAAAATCTGTAGAAAAAGAAACTTACCTGTTATTTCTGGACTTTAGATTACTTTGTTTAAATGTATTCATTTGCTTAATCTTTTTCCTTGGATTTTCTTCAATGTCATTACACTTTTCTTTTTTGTTTTCCATTTTGGATGTCTCCTTCTCCTTCTTCTCCGCCTTATGGAGGGGTGGTTTGGACAGAACCTGCAATTGTTGATGAACTGTTTTAAGTTTATAAAGGAATAAAAGTCTTTAAGTACTTATGACTCTAAATAATTAAAGACACTAGAGAAAAATTAAGGCAATCACAAAATAAGAGTATCCTTTGTGAAATTCAAATTAGATTCCCTTCCAATTTCTACTTTATTTCACAAATTCATTGTTTTGAGCGGCATACATTAACCTATACACATTATCTTGTGCTCAAACCACAGACTTGCCGATCAATCTGTAATAGCACAAGAATACATTTCTTGTTAGCTTCATGTTTTCAATAAGCAATTATTATTCAGAATTGATCTGATGGACTATACCAACAGAGCTCCCTTCTTGTAGTTATTGATACAAATAACAGAACTTTAAGATACAGTGGTTTTTGTGTACAAAAGACTATTAAACATTATGAATGTGTCAATAAATAAATAAAGCCATAATTAATAAGGCTAAGTGGTCTAAATAAGTGCTTTTTCATCTACACAAAAGATTTTTTTAAATTTTTTTTATTTCATTATTTATGTGTGTACCGTCAAATCAGATCTGACTGGTACAGAAGAAGATTGTCCCTCCTTCCCCGGCAGAGCATCTGATGGATTTGAACCATGAGCCTCTGAGATTGTAGTGCAGCTTCTTGCCACTAGGCCACCAGAGCTCCCCAAAAGATTTTATAATTAACCTAGCAGTAGAAGTTCACAGAAAGAAAAATAGATAAAGTCAAATACCTGCTCCTGAAGCTTTGCAATACGTTGAGCATGTTCATCTTCAGAATCATTAGAAGCGTTATCTTCAGAGGAAGAGTTACTACTGCTTTCTCTACCAAAGCTTTTCATATTCTCTGTATTGCTGTAACATACAGTCCTATTCTCAAGAAGCTCGCTTTTGATATTTGCAAAATGCATTTCAAAAACAGCCTATAACAGAAAAAGAAAAATTCTGAAGGTTTTATGCGTTTCTGATTTAATGTGGTGATAAAATTATTTCACAAAGAGAAGAACACTTCAGTACCGTATTTGGTCAAGATTTTTTCCTCTTTAAAACCTAAAAGAACAGTAAGCACTAAGGGTAAGCAAACTTGGGCTTCCCTCTTGCCAACTTTAGCCATTTTTCTAACTCAACAGAGCCTTTAAGAACCTCTTATGTTACATAGGTTTTCTGTCCTGTACTGAGTGTATCAATCCACATTGCCCAATGACTCAGTTTCACACGTCCACAGCCTTTTCTTCTATGGGAA
>NW_006399992.1:4182702-4184234 GCF_000299155.1 Elephantulus edwardii | reverse complement strand
TCAAGGAGTCAACAGAAGTGAGGACAGGAGAAGGAAGAATCTCCCCACAAAGTCTCTAGAGAAAGGACAGCTTCTGCAGAAACCTTGACTGAAAACCTTGATAAATCCTCCAAAACTGTAAAACTAGAATTTTTTTTACCCAGAACTTAGATAAGATAGTCCTAAAAAATTAATACACTATCTAAAAGGGCATATATTTTCAAGTTAATAAAAAAAATACTACTTTCATAGGGGAAATGGAGTCTACTTTATATATATATATATCTTGCTTGCAGAAAATGATGAAGATAATAGATTAAAAAAGATCAAAGCAAAAAAGATCATCTTCAATATAGTTTACAGCTCAATATAAAGGAAAAAAAAATCTTCACAATCAAAACATCATGCTAAATGGAGAAAAGACTGGAGCTGTTAACCATTTCATTTTATTTGTATCCACAAACACAAAGGTAGCAGCAGTCACAAAAATCAAAAGACATGTTGCATTGGAAAATCTGCTGTCAAAGACGCCTCTAAAAATGCTAAAGAGAAAGGATATTAAAGATTAAAGTGGGTCTGATGCAAATCACAGTATTTTAAACTGATTTATAAAGATGTGAAAGATGGATCATGAATAAAGAAAATCTACGAACTGATACATTTGATTTGCAGTGTTGTGAAGAGCACTAAATATATCACGGGAAGTAATTCATTTATGAAGCTAAACAGGAAACAAATGAAATAATTATCATCTTTATAACTACTGGTGATTTTAATTCTGTCCTAGAGTTTAAAAATTCTCTAAGAATTGGAATTTTTATTATTGAGAAAAGAAACTATTCCAATTAAGATTAACAGTTACCTTAATAGTTCCAAGATCCATTGGATTTTTGATGATATCATAGTAGTTATGGAGTCCCAATGCACTAATATCCACAGGATTATAAAAGGGCCATGCGTAAGCTAAGTGCTTCTTTGCAAGCATTTCGTTAAGAATCTCATTACAGTACTTTAATCCTTGAGTTGTTTTAGTACTCTTTACTGCATTGCACTGTTGCTGAGAAACCGGCAAAATATCTTTCAATATCTGTTCTTTTACAGGCGGCCTTTTCACTGATTTTTTTTGGGTAAACGATGGGGAAGATTTACTGTTTGCTTTAACTACTGGAGGTGTAGGAGTTGTTGTATCTGCTTTCCTCTTCACGCCCGTGGCTGCCTAAAAGAAAACAATTTAAAAACAACAATCATAAGTAAAGTACCTTGAGAGCAACGATCATCACCTTATCAGAAAAAAAATTAAAAGAGGAAACGATTACTTATATATGATTTACACTACTATTTTATTTTTTTACAATACTATTTTCAATCTTTGTATTAAATATTCACAAAATAGAAGAACTAATTGTCAGTAACCTTTCCAATACCAGTGGAAAACTTAACCACCACCCCACCAGGGTTAATTTCTCCTTCATAGGTACAACAAACAGTTCTAACATTTTCTTTCCATATTCCAAAGAACTGTCTCATATAAACCCATGAAACCAATAAAATAT
>NW_006399992.1:4181006-4181590 GCF_000299155.1 Elephantulus edwardii | reverse complement strand
AAATTGTTCCAAACGACTGATAGGAATGTTAACATGATGTTAACATTATTCATTTCTATCCTTCAGACAATCTGTCAATGGAACAATTGAGAATGCACTACTCTGTACATTTTCAGAGAATATGAGTAACATCATTCTGAAACATCACTTTAAAAGTCCTAATCAATGTACAGCCATGCTTACTGCTGCAATGTTCACAATAGCAAAGAGTTGGAGATAGCCCAAGTGCCCATCAACAAACGAATGTATAGAGAAGCTGTGGTATATTCACACAATGGAATATTATACAGCAGTGAAAAACAAAGAACTCATGAAATATTATACAAAATGGGTGAGCATGGAGGACATTATGCTGAGTGAAATATCTCAGTCACAAAAAGACAAATATAGTGAAACTATTATAAAACAGGTATGACAGGGGTGTTGAGAGGAAACTAAAAAAAGAAGGGATATCCCAAAATCTCTGTAGATGTTCATTGAAATGAAAAAGAAACAACCTAAATTTAAAAAATAAATAAATAAAAGCAGAAAAATGAAATACTAAAAAAAAAAGAAGGGATAAATAATGTACATGAAACAGACGT
>NW_006399992.1:4179279-4180873 GCF_000299155.1 Elephantulus edwardii | reverse complement strand
CAAATAAAGTATACATTTTCTCAAAAGTGATGAATAAATGTTTAAAGGTAAAAAAAAAAGTCCTAATCAGATTCCATTCTTTCATCAAGGTTTTCTATTCTTTTTTCCCCTGAAATAGGATTTTTTTAAACTTCCATTCATTCATTGTTACACAATTTCCTCCCTGCCCACCCCTCCACCCCTAGTTTGCTTTTATTGTTGATAAGTTAAAAAAAATATAAAGCTTTCAATGTTACACAATCCCCTCCCCCAGTCCACCCCACTATGCAGGTTTCATTCTGGACTCTTGTAATGACAATAATACCTAATCATATATTCCCCCTAAACAGTATTCTCCCTCATCTGTTTCAATATAGTATATATTCTGTATCCTCTCTTAGTTTCCCCCCCAACTCCGATGTCAGTCCCATTTTACAACAGTGGCACTACGCAGTATTTGTCCTTTTGTGACTGATATATTTCCCTCAGCATAATGGTTCTCTATTCTAATTTCTCAGACCAAGTATGAATTTAAGGAGTCATCTTTACAGTGGCTGCAACTATAGACTCAAACAGCAAAAGCTGTGAGGAGTGGGCAGCATCTCTTGTATACTAGGCTGCTATAAGTAAGCATTTACTCAATGACCTCTAACAACAATAACAGGAAACGGATACAATAGTAATTGGGAAATGTGAACAGTTAGATGTTTTGAGTTATTTAAGAATAATGATGAACTTGTTAAAAAAAAGTCATGTTTGAGTCTTCTTTCTCTCAAATTTATTATATAATATGCCAGCAACCCTATAAGGTCAATCTTCTGATGGTACAGGAAGTTAGAACTTTTACTAAAGTGAGTTCCTGAGTATATAAACAATCAACATATAATGAACATAAAGATTCCTAGCCTGGCTTACCTTTCTTCATTGTTTCCTTATAACCCACAACTTGTTCTTCCTGTGGCATTTGAGATAATTTCTGCGCAAACAAGTTCTCTAAAGCTTTTGCCATTATAATAATGTCATCTTCAGGCTGAAAATGAACATACAGTACTTATCCAGTGTGGTTACTATCAAATTCGTTAATTTAGCCTGTCCAACAGAAGTAGGGACATAGTACCCTAGACAATATTTATCTCATATCATTAAATGTAAATTATGGTAAAGTAGATCACATTTATATTCTAGCATCCTATTCCTCCAAATTCTAAAAATGGAATAGTATACCTATAGTGTCACTCTAAGTTGTAGTTGTAGTCAATTTAATGGCATCTATCAACAACCCGTCTTTTTTAAGCTTACTGATGCTGTTGTGTACCATTCAAGCCTGAACCGACTCACAACTGACCCTCCAGCGGGTTTTCAGAGGCAGTTAATCAAATGGGAGGAGACTGCCCATCCTTCTCCCACAGGGCAGCTGGTGGATTTGAACCTGGTTCCTTCAAGACTGCAGTGCAGTTTCTCATCACTAGGCCACCAGAGCTGCCTATCTAGTCATTGTTGTTGTGTGTGTTGTGTACTACAGAGTTGGTTCACCTTGCTGTGATGCCATTTTCAATACTATTAGCTTAGAAGTATTCTTCTTCCTTTATTTTACCGTTTTGGGGAGCTCCCCAAT
>NW_006399992.1:4167601-4177894 GCF_000299155.1 Elephantulus edwardii | reverse complement strand
AAAGTCCCATTTGAGAAACCAAAACTATTAATAATGAGAAATAAAGCTGAATTCCATGAGATTCCTATTCATAGGCAAAATAAATAATAAATGCCATTAAATAATTAATAACAAAGGTAAGAACTTAAGAGTAGAACTACCCTAGGAAATAAAAAGTGAAAGGCATAACACAAAAATCAAACTACCACTCAAGCTCCTCAGTTTACTAGATAGATCACAAATTATGTAACCATTTTGTGAAGAATTAGTATTATCAGGTTAAAAATTCCTAACATAAAATCTAATGCTAAATTCTGTGTGTTAGGTATCTGTATTTGCCTATCAGGACAGACTTGCTGGAGAAAGAGATAGTTAAGCCACCTCTTTATGAGTAAGCAGAGGTTATTTACTAGGCTGAGTGAAGATAATGAGAAAACTGCAGCAAGCAAACAAGAGTATGAAAAATTATGGCCTGTTTGGAAAGCAATATATGTTCATTTTTTTCTAAAGCACAGTATCATGGATGAAAAATACATTGCCATTGTGAAGACTGTAGGCTGCAGTAGTGTTTAAAAGACTTTAGACTTTGAACTCTAGGCTGTGTATACAGGACAAATTATTAAACAATAGTTTCTTATCTTACTGAATTTGAGAATTTTTGTATAAATGAGTAACCAAAATATAATACATTAATTGCTAAAACACAGATCCATTCAAAATGGGGTGGAAATGCACAGAAGAGTGAAATTAAATTCTAGCTTCAGGTGTCAGCATCCAATTTCACAATGTAGAGGTTATAATATGACAGAATAACCGGTAGGGAGATAAACCTGGTATTTAGTAAATACTGAAATTTATCTTTTGAAAAAATGAAATCTATTATATTGGTCATTTTTAACTTAAAGAGGTTCTATTGAAGCTTTACGGTTAATGAGTGTAATTGTTAGTCATTTTTTACTAGCTTTAGTATAAGTAATTTTTCCTTAACCTGTTGAGATGTGGACTCCTAAGTACAAAGAATATCTTGTGTTTGCTACCTACAAAATGACTTTGGAGAGGTTATGTTTATCTTGTTCTTCCCAACTAAGAAATGGGAAGGAAGACAAATACCACTCATATCAAGAGATCATTTAAAGGAGTAAATCAACAGTACTCAAAATGTTAGCGATTCTTAAGGAATCTGGAGGCATAATTCATAGTGCATTGCACAGATAATGCAAAGTCTGCACTTCTCTAGAGGTTTAAATGTACCAGAATCTGAGGAAGAAAACTGGGCAATACACCATGTGATTCACAAACTCTGAAACTCTATAAGGGGTCAATTATGAGTCAATTCCTACTCATCCACAATGAAAAAACGGAGAGTTTTACAGGAGCCAGATGATTATGTGGCAAAATTAATTTCAATTAAGAAACACCAGGTTACCTATATTTAACACATGATGGTAAAGTCTACTAGACCTCTGAATCTTACTCTAAGAAACACGAAAAAGGTTGTGCTCAGGGAAGAACTGTCAATAAAAACAAAAAAACAGCACCACCCCCCCCACTGCCACTTGAGTTGGAACCGGCTCACAGGTGACCCTCCAGTCAGTTTTCTAAGTGACCCTCCAGTCAGTTTTCTAAATCTGTAAAACACACGGGGGAAACCGCATCTTTCTCCTACAAAGCAGATAGCAGATTTGAACCAGCAAAGAGGTGTGGCCCGTAGGTTAGCATTGCAATTTCCTATGAGCTACACCATTAGAGCTCCAGTATTAACTATGATTTGAACAAATAAAAAGTAAGTTTACCAGCCTGTTTTCCTGAGTCTTCTCTAATCTAAGTCTTCTCTTAGGTTAAGATGATAAGAGAAAAGAAGTGGTAGCCTCTAGAAGAGGGAAAGTGCAACAGGAAGATTTGCTAAATGCAGAAATAATGCTACTAGTTAGAAATGACAATGACTACACAGATGTGGGTAGATTATTTATGATAGATAAAATACCATTAACAACCTCAGAGCACAATAACAGCTGAGCGCATGAATGAATACTCAGAAAGGTTACCTAGCATATGATAGATAAGAAATTCTTATTTTAATAGTTTCTGATTGTCATAATCTCGTGTTTTTACAAATACTGTGTGCATTCTACTTTTGTTTACAAACACCTCTGGCTCTGTGCAAGTGGCACGTCATTTTTTTCCTTTCTTTCTTCAGAACAGTGCATTATTTGACAAAAAATACAGGATTACAATGATCACAAATTATTAAAATAAGAATTTCAATGCTCAGAAAAAAATTTTATGGTTAATTTGGAGAAATACTCATTAGGATATTCTATGACAGTGCTGAATAAATCATGTTTCTATTAAATAAATTAAAATACATATTATTAACAATTAATTTATTTCTTATAGAGATTTACAAGGCTTTTCTTTTTTGAAACGAACACAATTACAAGACATACTTACAGGCAAGTTGAGTTCCACGGCATCCACAGGCTGCTGAAAAGGCCAAGAACACTAGGAACTAGGTCATAGTCATTAAGGCAAGTTGAGTTTCACGGCATCCACAGGCTGCTGAAAAGGCCAAGAAAATTTATGTTTCCATAAGGCCGTCAGGACAACTTTCTGAAGATATTGCAGTTGATTTGTCAACCGCCCATTTTTCTTAGGATTTATATACTCTGGTGGAGGAGGGTTAACAATAGCCGTCTGTTGACTTGTCAGGGCCATTTGTCACTGCTTCTAAAAATGCTGTTTTAATGTTGCCTACAAATACATGGAAAAAAAAATAGTATTACAAAATTGAGTTAACCCAGAAACACTTTAAAAAATATTTCTATAAAAGTAGAATACTACAAGTGTTTTTTAACTGTAACAGATAGGGTATTTTAAAGCTATCATAATTTAAAGTGATAAAGTCAAGTCACCAAAATTTAAAGTGATAAAGTCAAGTCACCAAAAAGAACCAACTTTAACAAGTATAAATCTTTATATATACACGTTCTTAAAAGTTTCGTATGTATGCCTAAGTTTCGGAGAATTTATTTCAGCCTTTCACAGGATTTCTTTTGCCTTTCTGCAAACACACACCAACTGAGATCTGGGCAGGAAATGTCTGTGAAATAACAGAATGTTAAAGAGAGTATCAGTCTCTAGGTATTCCAGGATTAACAG
Organism: Elephantulus edwardii; assembly: GCF_000299155.1. Lineage (NCBI taxonomy): Eukaryota > Metazoa > Chordata > Mammalia > Macroscelidea > Macroscelididae > Elephantulus > Elephantulus edwardii. The sequence goes on along the minus strand of NW_006399992.1, from coordinate 4,174,756 downwards.
TAATACAAGTAAGGGAGAAAGTAAAAACAAAGGAATTTAGTGCACAAGAGATCTATTTTTAAACAGGAGTGTTCCTTAGAGGCAAGGATGGTGAAATTTCCTTACATGCTTTAGGCATATTTTCAGGAGGTACCAGCTCTTTGGAAAAGATACTACTATGCTTGGAAAAGTAGAATGTCAGCAAAAGAGAGTAAGACTCTCAACAAGATGGATTGATAAGAGTCATTTCAATCAAGGGTGTGAGCATGATGGAAATTGTAAGGATGGTGCAGGATAGGGCAAGGTTGCTGTGGATAGGGCACAGAGTTCCTGTAAGTCTGAGTCGACTATTAGGAAGAAGAATGCCAAGTGTAAAATGTGGTGTATACTGCTACATCTGAAATACTTCACAACTTAGGAGTATGTCCGAAAGATGGTATCTCATGCACACCCATGTTTATTGCGGGCTTTCTTTACAATAGCAAGGAGCTGGAAACAACCTAAGTGTCCATCAACGAATGGATACAGAAGGTATGGTATATCCCACACAATGGAATACTACGCTGCACTGAAAAACAAGGAACTCATGCAATATTATTCAAAATGGGTGACTCTGGAGGATATTATGCTGAGTGAAGTATCTCAGTCACAAAAGGACAAATACTGCATGGTGCCACTGTTGTAAAACAGGACTGACATTGGGGGTGGGAGGAGACTGAGAAAGATGAGTTCAATAATGTATGCTGTATTGAAACAGTTGAGATAAAAACCTGTTTACAAGGGATATGTGATTAGGTATTATTGTCATGATAGGAGTCCAAAGCGAAGGCTGCATAGTGGAGTGGACCTGGGGGAGGATTTGTAAAACAATGAAAGAATTTTTCTTTTACTTTTCCAAGAGAGTAGTATACTAGGGGGGAGGATTGGGAAGGGAGGAAATTGCAACAATGAATGAATGGAAATCGTAAGTCTCTGTAAATTTTCATTGAAATTAATAATAAATTTTAAAAAAAAGAAAGATGGTATTTCATTATCACTGGTAAGTATGTTTACTTTTCATGGATTGAACTGTGTGTGTCCACAAAACAGAAGTGAGAATACAATATGGAATTTATGTAATGATCACCATGAGTTGATAAACAGCTAGTTATAAAAAGATTAAGGACAAAAAGCAACTAATGCCATCACTGCCCTGTGGCACTGCTTGTCTTGAGCAAGAGAAAAAAGAGTGATGATGTGCATAGAAAGAGGAGACCTCAGTGTAACCAAAAATTGCCAGGATTAGAGCTTCTCTTTTTGGACTCAGGATCTTGCACTAGGAAGCAAGACATTGAGGCCAGGACACCTGGAGATGGCCAAGAAACACTTCACTTGTAGAACCTTAAGGAAATAAGGACTTCCCTTTGTAATCTACAAAGATAAAGGGCTCTCCCTAAAAACAGGCAACTTAATTTAGATATACAGCTTTAACAACCGTAAAAAATTTCCATCAAAGACATCTACTTTTAGTATTGCTGCTGTAATACCACTAGATAATGAAAACATTACTTCTAATGATAAAGGAGTAAAGCATTCACTAGCTCAATTTTATCAGCAAAATGGAAAGTATAATTTAAAAACAGATAATTTGGTTAAAATTAATCAGTGTATTTCTTCATGTTTGTGCAGTTAGTTCCAACTCTGATTGTACATTAGTCATATGGTGATGTAAAAAATATATGAGACACATCAGTGCCAATGATGAAGTCTCTGGAGATAAGTGTCTGGAAATCAGTTTTGGGTTTATTTAAAGTCTCAGATGTTTCTTATATATAGCCAGGATAGGGAACACAACATTAAAATGAATGAACTTAAGAGTGTGATTACCAGTCTTCCAATTTATTTAATCTCATGATTTTATTTTTGTACTATTATGTGGATTTTATTTAATTTATATGCCAGTTTCACCCAGTGCCTTTAACTTAGTTCTGACTCCTGGTAATCCCACAAGTTGTGGAGTAGAACCTCACTCCAAAGCCTCTTTGGGAGCTGACAGGTCTTGGTTTTGGTTGTTTTGTTTTTGTTTGGTTTTTTTTTGAGGAAAGGCTTTATTTGCTGGCATAGCATCGGCAAGACTACTGTCCAGAAATGGCCCTGCTCCCGAAGCACATTGTTCTGGGCTTTTTAGAGGGAAGTAGACAAAGAAGAAACAGTCATGGGTTTTCTTATTGGTGGTTTTAAGGCATTGGTGGGATTTCTAACCAGGTATTTCTTCTAAAATGCTATTTTGCTGGGTGGTCTTGTTAGAACTGGTGCATACCTGACCATTCTCGGGTTTTCAGAGGCTTTAAGTTGCACAGGAGATGCCCATCTTTCTGTTGAGCAAGCAGCTGGTGGAGTCAAATCCTGCATCTGTAGATTAGCACTGCCATTTCATACCACTTGACCAAAAGAGCTCCGTAAGGTGTTTGTAGGTGTGCTCAAACTGCCAACTAGTTATTAGTTAAACCACCCAGGGACTTCTATATTCTCCTATCCAACTGTTAACAAAAATTGTTGAGCACAAAGATGAGAAAGATCTAGGGGGTTGCAACTAAAAGTAGCTCATGTCATGGCTTTATAGTTACTTAAAGCTAGTAAACTCCTGTCTGGCCATTCTAAGCACAACTTGTTTCCTCCACATATGAGCTACTAGATTGATTTTTATCACTTTAAGTTGTAATTGTTTTAAAACTTTATCTATGTTGTTTATTTCTCTAAAAATGATTTATGTTTTTATGTGCCACTGAGTTGAGTATGATTACTATGACCCCTGCCCTATCCTGGGCCATCCTCACCATCTCTAGTATATTATGATGTATTACATTTTGTCTGACTTCTTTGGACAGATCATATATCCAGAGGAGAAAGTTAGGTCTGTTCAACTTGAGCAGAGACAGGATTTCATTGTCACATAATGGGTTGCTATGAGATGGAGCTTACTCAGTGGCACCTCACAATCAAGTTTCTAAAATACTGTACTTTTTATATAGATTTGGGTCCAAAAAAATTATTTTGTAAATTTTAACTTCTATGGGAGGGAGCTCTGGTTGCCTCGTGGCAAGAAGCTGTGTTGCAATCTCTAAGGCACACAGTTTGAGGCCACCAGCTGCTTGGCAGGAGGTTGGGCAATCTCCCCTGGGATTAGCTTCCTCTGAAAACCCGCCAGAGGGTCTCCTATGGGTTGGTTCTGACTCGGTGGCACACAACAACAACCTCTCTGGTGTAGTCTGTAGAGTTACCTTGCTAACCCAGAGATAGAACATCTTTGGTGGTTCAAATCCATCAGTGGCTCCACAAGAGGAAAACAGTCAGTATCCTCCCATATTATTCACAATTCTGAAAACCACTGGTAAGTGAGCTGAGTCGGTTCCAACTTGACAACAATTAGTGTGATGTTTTTACATCTGCGGCTGTAATTTTATTTGGGAATGGATTATCTTTCTTCGACTAATGGGTCAAGAGTTTAAGGTTTGTCTTAAAATAAGGTTTATCTTAAATCAACCCAAGTGAAGTCCAAAACTAAGGAGGAAGAAAAGAGAATAAAGGAGTGGGCAGAGCAGGCATGTAGAAGACAAATGGAGATTACTCTTCTTCTGGAGAGTACTGAGACACTTAAAGGTAACTCAGAAGCCACAGGTTGTGGCCAGTACTGGACAGTCCTGAGGCTTGCCCTGATGGTCTAAGAAAATTGAAGATTATTTTCAAGTCTTAAAATTAATGCAAACTGTTGATTGATTTTTACATTTTTTTGGTGTTTACCGGTCCGACTTTCTCTCCAGTTTCTATTTTTAGTGGAAATATCTCCTACTGCCTGCTTCAGCATTATACTTTGAAAATAACCATTATATGTCTATAATTTCAACCATTCTAGTATTCATATCTTCAGAGAAGAAAAAAAAAACCTTTTGGAAACCATGTGAAGTATCACCACATTTTATATAAAAATTCAAAAGATGAGATTTTGAACTTGGATTTAAGAATTTTTAAAAAAATTTTATTATTAATTTTAATGAAAATTTAGACACTTTGGATTTCCATCCATTCATTGTTGCACTTTTATCCCTGCTTACCACTCTCCCCAGTACACTTTCCTCTTTGAAAAGTAAAAGAAAAAATTCTTTCATTGTTTTAACAATCCTTCCCCCAGGGCCACTCCACTATGCAGCCTTCGCTCTGGAATCCTGTCATGACAATAATACCTAATCACATATCCCTTTTAAAAAGTTTTCTCCCTCATCTGTTTCAAGCAGTATACATTATTTATCCCATCTTTCTGAGTCTCCCCCCAACCCCAATGTCAATCCTGTTTTACAACAGTGGCACCATGCAGTATTTGTCCTTTTGTGATTGAGATACTTCACTCAGCATAATGTCCTCCAGGGTTACCCATTTTGAATATTGTGTGAGTTCCTTGTTTTTCAATGTAGCGTAGTATTCCATTGTGTGGATATACCATAGCTTCTCTATCCATTCGTTTGTTGATGGGCACTTAAGTTGTTTCCAACTCCTTGCTATTGTGAACAAAGTAATGATAAACAGGGGTGTGCATATATCTGCTTGGGTGACAGTTATGGTCTCTCTGGGGTATATTCCAAGTAGTGGAATTGCTGGATCAAATAGTATCTCTGTTTGCAACTTTTTGAGAAAGCACCAACCACCTTCCACAGTGGTTGCACCATTTTACACTTCCACCAACAGTGAATAAGGGCTCCCGTTTCTCCACAACCTTGCCAGCATTTGTTGCTTGATGTTCTGTTAAATTTTGCCTTTCTTACTGGGGTGAGATGATATCTCATAGTTGCTTTGATGGATTTAAGAATTTTTCTGAGAGTGAATGTGTATTACAGGTGGCAGGGACATGAATTTGGGGGAGGAGGACAAATGGTGGAATAAGAATTGTGTCCCTTCCAAAATCAGTTGTAAATACTAACTTCTATGCCTCTGGATAGGAGCTCTGGTGGCCTAGTGGTAAGAAGCTGCAGTACAAACCCGAAGGCACATAGTTCAAATACACCATCTGCTCCGCGGGAGAAAGATGAACAATCTCCTTCCTTGTCATTTACTGTCTCTGAAAACCCTCTAGAGGGTCAGATATGGGTCAGTTCCAACTTGATGTTCAACAACAGGCTTCTGGTTATAAATTGGAAGGGGTTATTTTATATTGTGATGACAAAATTTGTGTAAACTGCATCTAAATCAATCTCTTTTGAGATATAAAAGTGAATTTGTTATAGTGCAAACAACAGCACTCCAAAACCCCCATTACTCCAAAACTTTTGTCAATGGTGAATATGTCTTCCATTTTAGCCATTCTAGTAGCTATGTACAAGCTATAGTGTTCTAGTGGCAAGAGGCTGCAATCCAGAGGCAAGCGATTCAAATCCACCAGATGTTCCGTGGGAGAAGGATGGGCACTTTTTTCCTGTGCTATTAACTGCCTTTGAAAACCCGCTAAAGGGTCAGCTAGGGGTTGGTTACTTCTCAACAATACACAAGTGGCTATGTAATGGGATGCCATTGTGATTTTGATTTGCACTGTGCTCATGATTTATTACATTAAATATCCTTTTTGTATATTCATATGCCAAAAGGATATTATCTGTCAAGCATCTGTTGAATTGACTCACCCATTTTATTGCCTGGAATTACTTTACTGATTTGTAGGTGTTGTTACGTGCCTTCGAGTCACCTGCAACTCATAGTAACCCCTATGTACAACACCCCTAAACCCTGCTTCTATTCTGTGCCAATCTCACTGTCACTGACACACCTACCCCCATTACCCCAGTCACTGATTCAATTCATCTCATCAAGGGTCTTCTTCACCTGTGCTGTCCCTCCAACCCTCCCAAGCATGATGTCCCTTTCAAGGACTGGTCCCTCCTGGTAATATGTCCAAAGTATGTCAAATGAAACTTCAGAATACTTGCCTCCAAGAAGCAGCCATCTGAATTAAAACATTTTGTCACCATGTGTGTTGCAAATATCTATTCCCATGCTGTGACTTAGAGATTTCCAGCCTCTTTATGGTATCTTTAGATAGTTTTAAATACATCTGTAACACTCAGAAGAAAGCCAATAAATTCAGAAAAGGCTTCTGAGTAAAATTTATTTATTTCATTTTAATATATCTAACAAACCTTTGAAATACAGAGGCCCTAAGGAACCAGTGTTAAATTCTTGGTTGTGTTAAATGTTGTCCGTCCAATCTGAGTCATAGCAACCCAAAGAAACAGAAAACTGAAAACTGCTCCAGAGCTTTCTAGGCTGTAATCTTTACAGAGGCTGATCTTTGTCTACAGAGCAGATGAAGTGGTTTTAGCAGTAAAGTGCTACTTATCAATTTGTGAAGGTTAGTGCTTTCTATACAGTTTAAACTTCCTCATGAAGAAACTTTGTTCTTTCTCTAATCTAAAGCAATGCCCTTTAATACCATAGCCATACAGATATTTCAGTTCCTATTAAAAGGTAACATTTACAATTCAGTTCCTCGGTAGTACTATTCTCATTTGAAGTACTTAATATCCACATGTGGCAAGTAGCAACTATACTAAAGGACATTTCTATCTTGTAGAAAACGGTATTGGACAGTGCTGACCTGCATACTACTCACCTTCATTTTCTCCACTACTTTTCCAACTCATTTGTCGCCTTCTACAGCCTGGACCACATCCCTTATCCCAGACAGCCCCGTCTATATTCTTCCCAGGATCTCTTCTCTTCTTAATTCTCTGTCTTTGCTAAGCCCTATAATTTTCTATCTTTGGGTCCAGACAACACAAACTCATGTTGCCCAGTTAAAAAAAAAAAGTATTTCTTGAATACTAGCTTTTGGTCAGGCACTTCTATAGTAGACAGAGTACACACAAAATTCCCAAGGGCATTTATATCCTAATGGAAAAGGGACAAGAAAAAAAATTTTAAAACCCCATCATATGAGAAATGCTAAAAGAATAAGGGCAAGAAGAGTATAGAAAATGCAAGTAAGAACAGAAGATGAAGTGTTTAGAAAAAAAAGAGGAGTAGGTTATGAAGAGCTTGCAAGGTAACAATTTAAATTTTACCAATATCTAAATGTAGCCTGCTGTGTGAGTAAAATTTGAACAGTAATGGGAATAGATGGTATACCAATTGATATATTTCAGTTAACAGATG
>NW_006399992.1:4149734-4161496 GCF_000299155.1 Elephantulus edwardii | reverse complement strand
CAATTATATATACATATGTCTCTGTGTATATCTATATGTAGATATACACACACGCTTCACTACTCTGTCACTCTTAATCCTAATTTCTACTTGTCCCTGAAGACTCAATTAGTGCTTCTACTTAGCAAACTCCAGTGGATCCCTTTCATCCACTAATGGCCTCCCCACCCCAAAAGGGTGGATTCAAACTCATTAGTCCCCTCCTTCTGATTTCTTAGGCTGTAAATCTCAATGGGAGGAGACTATTTTATGTGTTACACTGTTAACCAAAACGTTGGGCATCTCGAGCGTTTCTAATCCATCAGGGCTCCACGGAAGGCTGACAGGTCTTTAAAAGACAGGTCTCATAAATATCTTGCACATAACTACCCTATTTTTACGTCCGATCTATATTGGATTACCCAGGATCCAGTGGAGAGAGTTTATAGTGTTGTGAAAGCTTAATAAATTAGCCGAATAAAGAAAGGAGTCAACAACAGCAGAGCTTCCTTTCTTAAACGATGATGCACAGAAAAACACAACAACAGCAAAACATGCCAGCTAATGGTCTATATTCTCTTGCAGTCTTGTAACTAACAGGAAAAGCTGCGATGCACTACAACGACCACTGGGAGTTTTGCAAGACAGAGGAGAACGCTTTTGCAAGAGCAAAATTAGACCTCCAGGACCTCATCCCTATATCCATCCAGACTCTCCCAGGAAGAAAATCCATTCTTTGAAGGGTTATAGTCAAAACAAAACGTGGTCAACTGGAGCTTTCTGGTCGGCTGAGTAGGACAGGCCAAAACAAAGTTGACAGATGACCGAGATTACAGCCAGGCACTGGATGGCGTCACTTAACTGCCCTGCCCGTCCCATAAAGGGATGGGGGAGGGGAAGTGGACAAAACGGCTGTTTCCTACCAAGGTTCATTAGGGACTCAAGATCCCAGTGCAGAGCTTCCCTCTAGAGGTTGCATTACCTCTCCTGAAAAGGATCTTATCTGATCAGGAATCCTCTTCAGCTTGCACAAGATGAACCAGGGCGCGGCAGAAATCTTACCCCTTCCGTCGCCACAGCTGACTGTTGCTGTAATGGCGGCCGTAGGAGGGCTGTGACAGGTGCCTTTATAGAAGGCCCCAAGCAGGCGACCTTCCATTGGTCTGAACCTATCACGTGCTCTTCCATCCAAGGTCACGCAAACAAGGCGTGAAAACTCTGAGCTGGATGTGAAGGGTTGTGGGTGGGCAATGGGGTGGGTCGAGTGTGGTGGGGAGGAGCATTGTTGATCTTTTTAACCTTGAGGCGGGTGGAAAGTCCAAGGCTTTAGCGCAGAGAATGTCTTCGAGGCGTAGGTTTTGGTTTGCAGTATTTTCATCCCTAGCATATTCCAACACTTCCCACCACAGTGGTTCATGTTAGGTAGCAACTGAATTTAGAGGCAACACGATTTCACGTTTAAAATGGCACTTGGTTGTTTTACGACAGCTATATAAGAGCGATTTAGGATTTTGAGAGTATTGCTCATTAACAAGGAACTCTGTTGGCCTGATGGCTAGAGTACTGGCCTATTAACTGGAAAGGTCCTTGGGTCAAACCTAACTGGGCAGTTCTAACTGGGTCCACATCAGGTCAAGTGGTCTTGGGGTACTTACTTCTTATGGTATCTGAATACTATAAAAGTGCCAGTTCTATTAGGAGAATGGGGATCTCTGTAGTAAAAACATTTCCGTTTTTACTATAGGCACGGCTCAGAATTGCAGGTTTGGTTGCAGACCACGGCAGTCAAACTCAATGTGGCAATAAAGAAAACCTTATGAATTTTTTTTTCTTCTCAATGTACGTAAAACGTAAAACTTAGTGCACTGAGCTGTACCGTGTTGAGTATGCATTTACACTGTGAAAAAGATTGAAATATTTGGAGAATTACTAAAAGTTGACAGACAAAAGCGAGCAAAAGCTGTTGGGAAAGGGAAGCCAATAGACTTACTCAATGGAGGATTCTCAAAAAAGTTTGTAAAAATGGCAAATTCTGTGAAGTACAATAAAGTGAAGCTTAATTAGATGGATGGATGGAAACGTAAGGAAAAGCAGAGCAGAGCAGCCTGATAAACAACTTGATAAAAAAACTTCCAGTTTCCTAAGATGCAAAACCTGGCAGTCATTAGGACCACACTAGGTCATCAGAACTCCCTAGTATGTGAAGCAACAGGTATTTTTCAATTACAAAATTTTAAGAAATTACTTTTTAACTGTAGTTACTTTTTCATAATTACTTTTTAAGAACAACTTTTAAAGGTATTTTTTGTAATTACTTTTAAATTACAAAATGTTACTTTTTTTTTTAACACTTCACGAATTTGCCTGTTGTCCTTGCACAGGCGCCATACTAATCTCTGTATCATTCCAATTTTAGTGTACCTGCTGCTGTAGCGAGCACAAACAAAATGTTACTTTTTGTAATTACTTTTTAAGAGAAATATTTTAGGGTACTTTTAAAGAAAAACATTTAAGGACCCCATCACTGCCATCACAGTGACCTTTCTTTCCAAGTAACCTAAAAATAAAGAATTAAGTGGAAAAGTCCGGTAACATAGTGTAGCTTTCAAGCTTTATTATTGTTGTTATTTAAAATCATCTTATGCAAATGAAGATAACAGAGGTTTAGGGTGTGACCTTTTCTGCCTGAGGGAGATCAAGAGAAATAAAAGCTAGGAATGAGGCAGTGCAATTCTTGCCCAACTGTCAGCTTCTGAAGCCTTTCAAAAAGCTAACTCTGATCATGTTAATATTCTTAATACTTTTCAGTTACTTGACATTCTTTTCAGGATAAAGATCAAAACCTAGAAGATACAGGAGCTCTGGTTGCCTAGTGGCAAGAAGCTGCACTGCAATAGCTAAGACTTATAGTTCAAATCCAACAGATACTCCTCTGGAGAAGGAGAGGCAGTATACTCCTGTGTCAGTCAGATTCCGATTTGACAGTACACAGCAAGGAAAAAAACAAAACAAAGCACAAAACAAACCTTGAAGATGAGCTACAATGTCCTGCATTATTTACCTACTTTCAGTTTCAAGAAAGCTTCCAGCAATGCCCCCCCCCCCGAAAAGTCAAGTAACAATAAGGACACTTCAACTCTCATGCCCTTAACCACCACCACCCCAAGCCTCTATTGGCTCGCTCTTTTCTTTCTCAGCAATCTTAAATTACCACTGCCTTAGGTTAACAACAATTGGTGTGTTTTGGTTACCACACACACAAAATGACAAACACATAGACCAATGGAACAGAATTGAGAACCCAGAAATAGACCTAGCTATCTATGGTCTAGGGTCACTATGAGTCGCCTGCGACTTGATGGCACTTAACAACAATAACATCAACAGAGAGGGAGAGAGAGAGAGAGAGAGAGAGAGAGAGAGATATCAGCTGGCCCAGTGAAGAGAAAACGATGTAACCAAGACCAAGGTGGGTGACTTTTAATCCGCGGCCCTCAGGCCAGTCTTTCATTGTTTTTGTTCAGACATTCCTCTAGGTCATATAGCCCTGGTGTACAAGTTGCCATCCTGCGGTCACTTGTGGTTGCTGTGAGGCTGAGCACTGTGGCACGGATGTGTCAAATGCGTTAATGGTTGGCTACCCAATGCAGACAGAGACTGGGGTGGAGCTCCCCGATTAAAACAAGCGTGGAAGGAGGAGTGGCATCCATTTCCATAATAGCTTGCCTCCGGAAACCCTATGAACCTGGAGAGAGGATGGAAGGCACCCAAGCGTCGAGGACTCTCCTTCATAGGGTCGCTATGAGTCGCCTGCAACTCGACGGCACTTAACAACAACAGCAACATCTATGGTCAACTGATATTCGACGAGGAAATCAAAGCTATCAAATGGGGAAATGAATACCTCTTCAACAAATGGTGCTTGCAAAACTGGACTTCCACCTGCAGAAAGCTGAAACAGGATCCACATCTCACACCACACACAAAAATCAACTCGAGGTGAATTAGAGACCTGGTAAAGCCCAAAACCATAACGTTCATAAGAGACAAACTGTGATCAAGCTTAGAAGCGCTAGTCCAAGGTAGTCCAGAAGTGCACAATCTAAAGAGGATAAAATTGATGCATGGGACCTTCAAAAGAGTAAATCTCTGGGCAAATAAAAAACTTTTTGAACAGGGTGAAAAGAAAACCTAGAGACTGGGAACAAACATTTGGTAATACAATCTCAGACAAGAGTCTTATACAAAAGTTTACAAAATATTCTTGGGCCTCCACAAGAAAAAGACTGATAACCCAGTTACAAAATGGGCAAAAGACATGGAAAGAATTTTCTCAGAGGAAGATGTTTGAATGGCAAACAGACACACGAAGAAATGCTCCAAACCACTGTCAATAAGAGAGATGCAAATCAAAACCAGAATGAGGTACCATCTCACTCCAGTAGGAATGGCAAAGTTTAACAGAGCAGCAAGTGATAGATGATGGAGAGGATGTGGCGAGAAAGAAACTCTTATACATTGTTGGTGGAATTGTAGAATGGTGGAACCATTCTGGAAGGCGCTTCCTCAAAAAGCTGAACATAGAAATTCCATATGACCCAGCTATTCCACTACTTGGAATACACCCTGAGGATATAAGAACTGAGGCACAAACTGAGATTTGTACACCAATGTTCATAGCTGTATTAATCACCATTGCGAGAACAAGAAAACAGCCCAAATGTCCAACCACAAATGAATAGATTGAGAAATTATGGTACACATTTACACAATGGAATACTATGCAGCATGCAGGAGCAATAACTTTGAGAATTATTACCCAACTTGGGAGAAACTGGAGATCATTATGCTTAGTGAATTAACTCAGTCCCACAAGGATGACTATTGTATAAAACCTTTATTGTAAAATGAGTATAAGGATCCTGGAGGGGTGGGAGAGGATGGAAGCAGAGGGATGTGGATATATAAGGGGAAGAGGGAATTAATCTTTGGGTTGTACAATTTGATGAGTGAGGGAGGGGTGAGAGAAATGGAAAGAATTTGTTCGAATTTGTATTAGAATTTTGTAAATAAACTAGTGGGGGGGGGAAGAAAAAAAAAGTTATTTTTGTGTTTCTAAGAGTCAGAACCGACCCATAGCTGACCTTCCAGTGTTTTTCAGAGGCAGTTAATCACACAGTAGGAGACTGTGTATCCTTCTCCCAAAGAGGAGCCAGAGGATTTGAATTTCTTGCCTTCGAGATTGCAGTGCAGCTTTTAACCAGCTGGCCACCAGAGCTCCCCACCAATTAATTTAAAACTATGCAAAGGCCTTTGACTGTATAGATTATTACAGATTATGGCTAACATTGAGAAGAATGGGAATCCTAGAACACTTACTTCTGCTCAGAAGAAATCTATACCTAGACTAAACAGCTGCATTTTTAAAATCAGGAAGACTGTGGATCAAGCTTGTGTCCTTTATTCATATCTATTCTTGAAGGAGGACGCTAGGGAGAAAAATATGGCATCAGGATCGCAGGAAGACTCATCAACAACCTGCATTATGCAGTTGATGTAACTTTCATTGCTGAAAGTGAGGAGGATATGAAATACTTGTTGCAGAAGATCAAAGATTACAGTCTTCGGTATGGGTTACAGATCTCAACATCAAGAAAACAAAGGCCAGGGCTTTTGAGCATTTTTTCATGTGTCTATTTGCCATTTGAATATCTTCATCAGTAAAAGTTCTTTCCATGTCTTTCACCCATTTTGAAATTGGTTTACCAGTCTTTTTCTTGTGGAGGCCCAGGAGTATTCTGTAGATTTTCGTTATGAGACTCTTGTCTGAGATGGTATCACCAAATGTTTGTTCCTAGTCAGTAGATTTACTTTTCACCCTGTTGGAAAATTTTTGATGCACACAGGGATTTAATCTTTAGAAGGTCCCATTCATTAATTTTATCCTCTTCAGATTGTGCATTTCTGGCTATATTTAGCAGCCTCTTTATATCCTGGACTAATGCTTCCAAGTTTGATCTCAGTTTGTTTCTTAGGAACTTTAAGGTCTTGGGCTTTGTATGGTATGAAATGTAGATCCTGTTTCATATTTCTGCAAGTAGAAGTCCAGTTTTCCAGATGCAAATAAAAATCACAATGAGGTACCATCTCACTCCAGTAACAGTGGCCAAATTTAACAAGGCAACAAGTAATAAATTTTGGAGAGGATGTGGCAAGATAGGAACTCTTATACATTGCTGGTGGGATTGTAAAATGGTATAACCATTTTGGAAGGCAGTTTGGTGCTTCCTCAAAAAGTGGAATGAACCTAGGAATTCCATAAGACCCAGCTATTCCACTACTGGAAGTATGTTGTTGTTGTTTAATGCCATCGAGTCGTAGACGACTCATAGTGACCCTGTGAACAAACAGCCTGAGCACTGTTCATACATAGAGTTTCCAGAGGCAGGCCATTTCAGAAGTGGATGCCGCTCCTGCTTCCAGGCTTGATTTAGTCGGGAAGCTCCAGCCAACACTGTCCACCATGGGTGCCCATTACCACGATTGGCACATCACTGTCACAGGCTTCAGCATCACAGCAACCACGAGTTACCTCTGTACAACAATGCACAGACCAGTGCTATACCACCTGTTAATAAACAGACTAAAAATTATGAGTTCTGTGCTTATCTATATACATTATTAAATTCCATAAGTAAAAAAGAATAAATGTAATTATTTAGAAATGTACTTTATAATAGAAAGTTTCACATTAATGAAATTTTTTATTACTTTTTTAAAAAATGCCAAATTATACAGTATTAATTTTTAGTTGTTGCTATTGATTGCCTTTGAGTTGAGCATGACTCATTGCAACCCTGTGAACAAAAGGCCTGAAGCCCCTACTACTATCAACCTTCATCAAAGTTCATAGAGTTTCTAAAGGCATGTTACTTTGGAAGTAGATGCCACTCCTGCTTCCAAATTATTAGAACTTGAAATAAAACCTAAAACTTCCTTTCTATCACTGACTCATTTATCATAAGCACGATTTGAATTTTGTGTGTCATTTAAGTCCTTTAAACAAAAATATCTCATTGTCAATGAGTTGAAACAATCCAAAATTGGCCCTCCAATGAGGTTGTAATTTGCACAGAGGAGATTGCCTGTCTTTCTCCTTTAGAGCCTCCTGGTAGATTCAAAACGCCAGTGGTGCCAGAATCTCCTTTTCTGTTCAAATGACCGTTTCTTGATTTCAGTATAATGTAATAGTATATTTCTTCACCTTAGTGTTAAAACACAGAACTTTACCAATTTATCAGATAAAATTTCACTATCTTACATGAAAAAGAATTTCTGGTTAAGGTTCTGGATGTGAGATTCTAGATCATCTAGATGTGCTAATGCTAGTAACAAGAATCTTTAAAGGCAAGTAATCTTTCTGAAAGAGATGTGAGCATGGAATCATCATTGAGATGTTCTATCACTAGAGAGAGGAAGAGGGCCACAAAACAACACAAGCAGGCTTTAGAAGGTGGAAGAGGCAAGGAAATAAGATTCTCTTACCAAACCTCCCCAAAGAAAAACAGCCCAGCGTGATTCATGTCAGACTTCAGATAAGAAACTTTTTGTGTCATTTTAAGTCATTATGTTTTTGTAGTAATTTGTTAAAGGCACCAAAAGAACACTAAAACATCAAATTCATGAAAATTCTGGGAAAGTATACTTTAATTTTTTTTTTAAAGATAATGTAGTCTTATATCCTCTAGGTAATAAAACCAGATTTATTTCCTTTTAAATTTCATGACTACAAAACGAAATATGACATATTAAAGAAAGCCACTACTCATAAAATCCTTATTTCATTATTTAGGCATATTTAGATACCCTGAAAAAAATGAGAACTGAGGCACAAACAGAGACTTGTACACCAATGTTCACAGCAGCATTATTCACCATCGCAAGAACATGGAAACAGCCCTGATGTCCAACCATAAACGAATGGATTGAGAAATCATGGTACATTCATACAATGAAATACTATGCAGAATACAGGAGCAATGATTTTCTAAATTATTACCTAAATTGGGAGGGATTGAAGAGCATTATGTTGCAGAAACTTACTCAGTCCCTCAAGGACAAATATTGTATAAAAACATTATTGCAGAATGAGTATAAGAATCCAGGGGGAGGGAGTGGAGGGTGGAAGCAGAGGTTATACAATTTGATGGGGGATGGGTGAGGGGAATAGGAAGAATTAGTTCTAAAAAACAATGTATTTGACTTTTGTAAATAAACTAGTACAATGATAATAATAAAAAAGATAATAGATGAAAATAATAAAATAATAAAAAAATAAAAAGATCTACACTATAGGACCAACAATCAATATTATGATAGGAGAAAGGATTGACGCTGTCAATGATTTAATTTTACTTAGATCAACAGTCAACAATCTTGGTAACAGCAGTCAAGGAGACTGCTAGGTATACTACTGAGAAGCCAAATAAACTCCATTTAAGTAACCAAACATTGTGTGTGGAAAATTTCTGTCCCCAGCTGTAAAGTTTTATCTTGATCCATTCCAAAATAGTAGTTGCTATTGTTTATGTAAACATTTTGTTTTGTAGCTATGATAAACTCAAGATGTAAATTGTAAATGTTTTGCACTGTACCCTTGATAAACCCTAGATGTAGATGTTTTGTATTGTACCACTGAATACATCGCTGTAACCTTAGAAATATGTCAACAGCAAGATATTGTAGCCTTGGTCAATGTAGCCCAGTATCTAAACCAGAGTAAGAATATAAAAGCATCTAGCTAAAGTCAGGAAATGAGGGAATCCTGCCCTGTTATTGGGACCCCCCTCCCCCTGCTGCTTAGGGAATAAATGACCTCACTATAATCTGGCAGGGATTATTGTGGCTAATCAGTGGGTTTCCTGAGGCTATAAATTGCCAGGAAGGTAATAGGAATATTCCATTATTCATTCACAGAATGAACTCCAATAGGCTTCTTAATATAGTGAGAGGTGGGCCACGCCCCCAACTAATTCACTATCCACTGATAGGTTGTTCAGATCATCCTTTCAAGAGATTATGTTGCCTAAAGCTTCATTAAAAAAAAAATTATTACATCACCTAACTACACATAGCTTGCAGGAAGCCAAATTAACAAACAACCTTAACCATCACACCCTTATTTTTCAGGGGAAATAATTCAATCAACCAAGTTTTAATCAGGAAAGGGTGTTGGATTTTATCAAAGGCTTTTTCTGCATCAATTGGTAGGACCATGTGGTTCTTGTTCTTTGCCTTGTTAATGTGATGAATTACATTAATTGTTTTCTCGATCTACCAAGTTTTAAAATTTCTTCTGACATTCATTTTGGTCTTTTATTCGTCCCTTTAATGACCCCTGGCTTTCTTTAGGGTGTAGTGTTGGCATAGCCCATAGGAAATTGTGCTGCTAAATTGTGCTAAAGGGATCACCTGCCTGGCAATTTATAGGCCCAGGAAACCCAATGATTGATTCTCCAGCTATAAGAAAGTTCCTCTTGCAGTGCAATCCCTAGAAAGAGATTTATTAACCCAAAGATGGTGCCTTAGGTCATCAAAATCTCTTAATCCACTGGGCACAACAGTACTGTCAGTGAACTCTCCAAAATGCTGTTAGTTTAAAGACCAGGGCAACCATGGTCTTCAAAATCACCAGCTACGTGTCAGAGCTGGACAGTGAATAAGGATGGCAGAAGAAGAACTGATGCCTTTGAGACAGGATATTAGAAAGGAGTACTGAATCAGAACTGAATATCGCATGGACTGCCAAAGGAACAAACAGATACATGTTGGAACAAGAGCAACCAGAGTGCTCCTCAAGGCAGAGATGGTGAAGCTCGGTCTGTCACACTTTGGACATGCAGCTCGGTAAGGATATTTCATGGCAGGAGACATCATGGTTGCGTCAAAGATGGAGAGTCAGTGAAAGAGAGGAAGCATCCCAACACAAATTACACCAGGCAAAGTAGAGAGTTGGTGAAAGAGAGTACCCTTTATGAGATGGATTGATACATTGAGTGCAACCACAAGCTGAAACAGCAGAAACTGTGATCAGATTGGAAGAGTTTGGTTCTATCTTATACCAGGTCACTAACAGTCAGAACTGACAAACAGTGCTTAATGTGTAAAAAGAGAGATAAATCATAAAAAAGTACTTACTGCTTGAGACTGGTCCTGAAGCAGAGCAGGGTCCTGAGTGAAGAATCACAGAGGTACCGCAGCATCCAGACTGACAGAATCCAGACTGAGTGAGAATGAACTCCACCAGGCTTCTTAATATAAAAAAAGAGAAAATAAGTACATCCCCTAATGATACATAGCTTGCAGGAAACCAACTTAACACACAGCCATAATCATCACACCCTTATTTTTCAAGGGAAATCATTCAATCTACAAAGTTTTAAGATTTCTTCTGACGTTCATTTTGATCTTTTATTTGTCTCTTTAATGTCCCCTGGCTTTCTTCAGGGAAGACTGTTGGCATAGCCTATAGGGAATTGTGCTGCTAACTCAAACGGGCCACCTCCCTGGCAATTTATAGGCCCAGGAAACCCCCTCATTGATTCTCCTGCTCTAAGAAGGTTGGTTGGACCCAGTGAATGCAACCACAAGCTTAAACAGAGCAGAAACTGTGATAGGATTGGTACAGTTTGGTTCTATTTTACACCAGGTCACTAACAGTCAGAACTGACGGAACAGTGCCTAATGTGTAAAAAGAGAGATAAATAATAAAGAACTTCTAGTTACTAGTGGAAGCTGGTCCTCAAGCAAAGCAGGCTCCTGATTGAAGAATCACAGAGGTATCTAGAGACAGGTCACGTCCGGACTGAGAGAATCCAGACTGAGTGAGAATGAACTCCACCAGGCTTTAATATAGTGCTAGGTGGGCCACGCCCCCAGCTAATTAACTTTCCACTAATTGGACGTACAGATCATTCCTTCAAGCGATTATGTCACCTAAAGCTTTATCAAGAAAATAACTACATCAGGCCTGGGGGCCATGGCGGGAGAGTCCTTGATGGCAAGAGCAGATTTGCCACCTCTGGATATCCATGGCATTCTGTTCTGGAACCTAAAGCCCCCTTGCCCATGGCGGCAGAGCTCTCAGCCCAAGAGATTATGTCACCTAAAACTTCATCAGGAAAACAACTATGTCACCTAACTACACATAGCTTGCAGGAAGCCAACTTATCAAACAACCTTAACTATAACACCACAATTTTTCAGGGGAAATCATTCAATCGAGCATGTTTTAAGATTTCTTCTGACGTTCATTTTGGTCTTTTCTTTGTCTCTTAAATGACCCCTGGCTTTCTTCAGGGAGGACTGTTGGCATAGTCCAGAGGGTATTGTGCTGCTAACTCAAAGGGGCCACCTCCCTGGCATTTTATACCCCAGGAAACACCCTGATTGATTCTCCAGCTCTAAGAAGGGTTCCCTGGCAGCACAGTCCCTAGGGAGAGATTTACTAATCTAAAGTGGTGCCTCAGGGGATTAAAATCTACCAATGTTTACAGTGGAAAATATGGGCAACCTCCTTCATGTGATTTAGTCTCCAGAAACCCGTAGGAGGTTCAACTTTGAGATGGTTCCATCTGGTTGACAATGAGGTTGTTTGAGTATTAAAAACTCTAGAGATAGATATCCTTTTAGTTAGCACTAGTACTTACAACAAACCATACCACTAATTGCTGTTGTCTTTATGTGATGTAGAGTTGACTGCAACTTATAGCACAACCCTGTGA
>NW_006399992.1:4144899-4149415 GCF_000299155.1 Elephantulus edwardii | reverse complement strand
AAAATATTACAATGAAATGTGCAAGGAGTTGGAGTCAGAATATCAAAAGGGCCGAACTCGCTCAGCATTTCTTAAGCTCAAGGAACTGAAGAACAAATTCAAACCTCGAGTTGCTATAATCAGGGATGCTTTCGGCAGAATGTTAAGTGATCCAGGAAGTATTGAAGAAGACTGAAAGAATATACTGAGTCATTGTATCGAAAGGAACTGGCAGACACAGAAGAATTTCATGAAACAACATGAAAGCAAGAGCCTATGGTGATGAAAGAAGAAATTCAGGCTGTTCTGAAGAAAATGGCAAAAAAAAGGCTCCAGGAATAGATGGTGTAACAATTGACATATTTCATCTAACAGATGCTGCCATGGACGTGCTCACCAAGTTGTGCCAAGAAATCTGGAGAACAACCACTTGGCCAACTGATTAGAAGAGATCTGTATTTGTTCCTATCCCAAAGAAAGGTGACCCAACAGAGTGTGGAAACTATAGAACAATCTCACTGATTTAACAAGCAAGCAAGATTTTACTGAAGATTACCCAAAAACTACTGAACAGCACATCAGCAGAGAACTACCAGAAGTCCAGACTGGGTTTAGAATGGGTCTTGGAACTAGGGATATTGTAGCTGAGGTTAGATAGATCTTAGCTGAAAGCAGAGAATACCAGAGGAATGTCTATCTGTGTTTCATTGACTATGCAAAGGTATTTGACTCTGTGGATCATAACAAAATGTGGCTGACTCTGAGAAGAATGGGAATCCCAGGACAGTTGATCGTGCTAATGTGAAACCTATACTTGGACCAGGAGGCAGTCGTCTGAGCAGAGCAAGGGAACACGGTATGGTTCAAAATTGGGAAGGGCATAAGCCAGGGATGCATCCTATCTCCACACCTTTTCAACCTGTATGCAGAATAGATTATCCGAGAGGCTGGGCTCTATGAGGAGAAATGTGAGGTCAAGATTGGTGGATGATTTATTAACAATCTGCATTATGCAGATGACACAACCCTGCTTGTTGAAACTAAAGTGGACCTGAAGCACCTGCTGCAGAGAGTCAAGGACTGCAGCCTCCAATATGGATTGAGGATCAATGTCAAGAAGACAAAGATTCTCACCACTGGACCAATTGGCAGCATCGGGATGGATGGTGAAGAGATTGAGATTGTACACAGCTTTAGTTTGCTTGGCTCCACAGTCAACTCTGTTGGCACCAGTAGCCAGAAAATGAAAAGGTGCATTGCCATGGGAAAGTCTTCTTTTAGGGACCTCTCCAAAGTACTGAAGAGCAATAGTGTCTCTCTGGAGACTAAGGTGCATCTGATACAGGCCATGGCCTTTGTTATCAGTTGTTATGCATCCGAGAGTTGGAAAATGACCAAGGAGGATAGAAGGAGAATTGATGCCTTTGAGCTGTGGTGCTGGAGAAGAGTATTGAGAATACCATGGACTGCTAGGAAAACAAACAGATTTGTCCTGGAAAGGGTTAAACCGGGTGTCTCCTTGGAGGCAAGGATTCTGAGGCTCCGTCTAACATACTTTGACATGTTGTGAGCAGAGACCGGTCCTTGGAGAAGGACATCATGCTTGGGAGGGTGGAGGCACAGCGCAGGAGGGGAAGGCCCTCTACGAGTTGGATTGATTCAGTAACTGGGATAATCAGGATGGGAATATCAGAGATAGTGCAATTGGCACAGGAAAGAGCAGAGTTTAGGGCTGTTGTACACAGGGTCGCTATGAGTCACAAGCGACAGCACATAACAACAACAACAACAACAACTTTCAAAATATTATGTCCTCGTCGAAGGACTCATCACTCTTCACAATATCCCCAAAGAAAAGTTTTTGAATGATAGAAGTGTCCAGCAGGTGTTGTTATGTGCCATTGAATCAAGTACAGCTCAGAGCAGCCGTATAAATAACAAATCTAAACCCTATTTCCTATCCTGTGCCATTCTCATCATCTCTGACACATGTGAGCCTATTGCTGCAGTGACTGTATCAATTCATCTCACTGGGATCTTCTCCTTCACCAATTCTGAGACCTTTCCATGCATGATGTTCCTCTCCAAAGAGCCTCTCATAGCAATACGTCCCAAATAGACGATACAGAGCTTCAAAATCTTTGCTGCGTGATTTGCAACCTCTGAAAACCCACTGAAGGGTCATTGATGAGGGTCAATTTGAGTCAGTAGTGACTTAATGGCAATGAGGAGTCTCTTGTTTTGCTTTATGGACTACCAAAAGAACAAATCTGTCTTAGAAGAACAGACATTCTCTGAAAGAATTTGGGCATTTTATCAGGAGAGGGGTCAATTTGTGGAACAGGACATTATGCTGGGGACTGTAGAGGGCTGGTCATAGAGTAGAAGACCCTCAATAAAATGGATCGACACAATGATTGCAACAATGGGCTTAAACATAGCAGAGAGTGTGATAGGATAGGCAAGATTTTATTCTATCTTACAGTGTTTTTCATAGAGCTGCTCAAGTACAACTCAGAGCAGTACTTCAGTGGCCCTATAAACAGGAGATCTTTATCCTGTGCCATTCTCATCATCTGTGGCACATGTGAGCCTTTTGCTTCTGTCACTGTATCAATCCATCTTATTAAAGCTCTTCCTCTCTTTCACCAACCCTCCACCTTTCCAAGCATTATGTTCCTTTCCAAAGAATAGCCTCTCCTAGCAACATGCCCAAATTATGTGAGACTAAGCTTTGTTATCCTTGCCTCCAAAGAGCATCCTGTGTCTACCCTCTGAAGACATAGCTGTTTGTTCTTTTCTAGTCCATATTTAATACGCTTCTCCAAAACCACAACTCAAAGGCATCATTTTTTCTTTTCTCATTGTCCAGTTTTCATTTGTTGTCCAATTTTCATTCATTGTCCAGTTTTCAGATGCATAAAAAGTAATTGGAAAAACTGTGACCTACATCAGGTGCACTTTTGTCTTCAAACTGACATCTTTGCTTTTCAGTTATTTGGGAAAGTTCCCCACAGCAAATTTTCCAGTTCAACACATCTCCTGATATTCTGACTGCAGGAGTTTGATCGTGGTTCCAACTAACATGCAATCATTGACTACTTCAATCTTTTCTCCATCTATCACAATCTTGATAGGTCCAGTGGTGAAGATTTTTGTCTACTTGATGTTGAGATGAAATTCAGATTGAAGGCTGTAATCTGATTTTCTGCAATTAGTATTTCAAGTCCTTCTCACTTTCAGCAAGCATTGTTAGTGCCACCAGAGTCTCTAAATTTCATGTCATTGTCACATGCAAAACACTTTACTCTTATATGATCCCAAAGATCTTAAATCAACCAAATTCAAATTTCAACCTGAAGAAACAAAAATTTCTCTTTGTGAATCTGGAATACAAATTAGCTCCTTCCAAAGTCCAACAGTGACACAAGCATAATGTAGATACTTCCATTACGAATGGGATAAATTGCAGGGAAAGAAGAGATAATAGATATTAGCAAATCAAATTACATCAAAACAATTTACATTAGGTCTCAAGGCTTAAAAGTAATCCCCAAAAGCTAAGATTATCTGGTTATGGCCCAGCCCTCCAGAATCGAGGTTTGGGCCATGCTTTCTGGATTTTGTAGGGAGGTCACGGAGCCCTGGGCTTCTACTCTGACTCCCAGGTCCACTGGGACTGCAGCTCTGCTCCCTTGGCTTTAGGAGATGCCATTCTTCTAGTTGAATTGAGTGGTGAGCCCACTTCCTCAGACATGGCAACCTCATTCCTTCAGTGTTGGGGAACAACACCATCTTAATGAAAGCAGCACACTCAGCAATCTAGTTGGTAGCTATCTAACTC
Organism: Elephantulus edwardii; assembly: GCF_000299155.1. Lineage (NCBI taxonomy): Eukaryota > Metazoa > Chordata > Mammalia > Macroscelidea > Macroscelididae > Elephantulus > Elephantulus edwardii. Next base: position 4,145,592 of record NW_006399992.1, on the reverse strand, counting down.
GTTGAACTATACAGCAAACTGTAACTCCCATCTTTTGGAATCCCAGAAGCCATGGCCTCCACAGATGGGGACGTTAGAGTTTGCGAGATGAGGCAGCTCAGCTTCCTGTGCTCCTTGTTTTCTCTTCTTCTGCTTCCTGGTTCCAGAAGAAGAGGTAAACTCACCTCTGCCCTGCTCCAGTGAAGTTTTTCTCCTCTACTAAGAAATGCCCAGAGGCATCCTACACTGATAGTAAACCTCAACAGAGACACCAAGCTCACTAGTTCTGGAGACCAGTCAGTCCAGCTCCACCAAGTGCTTAAAGGCACACTTGTCTAGCCAAGAAGCCTCCTACCTGAACGCACTCAACCCTCTTGCTCATAGGTTGGCTCCTAAACCATTTTATGTTGATTTCTGTCTTTGTTAGGGTCTCCTAATTACATTGTTCTTATTAGTTTTATATAATCTGGGCCATCTCCAGACCTAAAATTCTCCTTCCTCCTAAGACCTCACAAAAACTGCTGTTGACATGTACACCCATGTTTATTGCAGCTTTGTTCACAATAGCAAGGAGTTGGAAACAACCTAACTGCCCATCAACAAACGAATGGAGAAGTTGTCTATATTCGCACAATGGAATACTATGCTGCATCGAAAAACAAGGAACTCACTCAATATTATTCAAAAAGGTTGCCTCTGGAGAACATTATGCTA
>NW_006399992.1:4143714-4144329 GCF_000299155.1 Elephantulus edwardii | reverse complement strand
TTTCCCTCTTTTAACAACTGGGATCTAGAGGGAAGAGAAAAGACCAGAGAATGGCCAAAATTATTGGGGCAGGTATTGCTGACAGTTGAGGGTCTGTGTAGGAAAAGGATGTCTTACTTATATACAGTGCCACCCAAAGGTAGTAAAGGATGTCAGAATTGTTTCCAATGTGGAAAGCTGGGCCACTTCAGTAGAGAGTGTCACAGATAAGAGCCACAGTAGGCAAGGGAGTAGAGAGGAAGCTCCCACTCACTTGCTTTAAGTGTGGATCTAAAGCACACTTGGCCAAGGTGAACCACATCAGGTCCTCGTGGCTGACAGGACTGACAGGCCCAAGCTCCCAGCTGGAAACAAAGGAGGACGCCTCAACAATTTAGATCCTCCCAGAAGAGCTGTGGGTGAGCATTAACATTACTGGTAAGTATATTCTTTTTCTCCTGGACACGGAACCTACTAATTGGTCCCAAAAGCCTTCTGAGGTCCCAACTCTTCTCACTATTTCTTAGTTGTTGGAATGGAGAAAAAACCTCATAAGCAGTTCCTTACTTCACCTCTGCCTTGCATGTGGACTTCTGAGTTGTAAAACAACCCAGTGGTAGATTGAATTTGCTCCGG
>NW_006399992.1:4133856-4142024 GCF_000299155.1 Elephantulus edwardii | reverse complement strand
GTGTGTTGTGATGGGAAAGTCTGCTGTTAGGGACCTCTCTAAAGTACTCACGAGCAACGGTGTCTCTCTGGAGACTAAGGGGCACCTGATACAGGCCATGGTCTTTGCAATCGCTTGTTATGAATCAGAGAGTTGGACAATGACTAGGGAGTACAGAAAGAGAGTTGATGGTTTTGAGCTGTGGTGCTGGAGAAGAGTACTGAATGTACCATGGACTGCCAGGAAAACAAACAGATTCATCTTGGAGAGGATTAAATTGAGCTACTCCTTGGAAGCAAGGATTCTGGGGCTTCGTCTGACATACTTTGGACATGTTGCCAGGAGGGACGAGTCCTTGGAGAGGGACATCATCCTTGGGAGGGTGGTGGGACAATGCAGGAGGGGAAGACCCTCTATGAGATGGATTGATTCGGTGACTGGGGTAATCAGGATGGGCGTGTCAGAGGCAGTGCGGTCGGCACAGGATAGAGCAGGGTGTAGGGCTGTTGTGTATAGGGTTGCTATGAGTTTCAAATGACTTGACAGCACATAACAACAACAACAACAATTAAAAAAACAAACAAAACTACTGTTGACAACCGCAATTCTACTCACAATCTCTTCAAGGTAGAGGAGCTCTGGTGAACTAGTGGTAGGGAGTCCTGCTGCCAACCCCAGGGAGGTGGCTCAAATTCACCTTTGGGAGAAAGCTGGGTAACCTCTTTTAAAACCTGATGGAGAGTCAGCTATGAGTCAGTTCCCACTTGGTGACACACAACAAAAATAACAATGTCTGCTCAAGTTCCATGGTTGTGCTGTGGTTGTTTCTCTGCTTCTTATCATCAGTGTCATATCTGGTGCTGAAATCCTCTTCCTTCCTTCTAAGCACCCCCATCATAATTGTGAATGATCACCATTCCACCAGCAATCACTTCAAGACAAAATTTGTCACTCCTTTCTTGTCAGAGCGGACTTATAGCTGACACTCCATCATATTTTCAGACGCTGTAAATTGTGCTGGAAGAGATTGCCCATCTCTCCACTGAGGAAGCTGCTGGTGGATTTGAACCACCAAAGAGATTTGAAAAACCCACGGGTAACTCACCCTATTGCCACTAATTTGAGCTAACTCATAACTGACCCTCCAGCAGATTTTAAGAAGCTCTGTATCACAGGATAGGAGATTGCCCATCTTTCTCTGGAGGAGGAGTTGGTGGATTTGGTCTGCCTGACTTTGGGTTGACAGCACAACCTCTCACCACTCAACCACAATTCTTCTAGCCACTACTCATTATTCACTTAGAAAACGGCTTCTACATTTTACATAACTGTCAGAGCAGTATCTGGTTCTCTGATTACTATTGTCTGTCTTAGTTTATCTGTTTCTGCTGTTAAGTGCCATTGAGTCAACTCAATTTGTTGTTGTTGTTATGTGCCATCAAGTTGCCCAACACTCATATTGAACCTATGCACAATAGCTCTGAACCCTGCCCTATCCTGAGCCTGTCTCAGTGCCTCTGACACACCTAACCCTATTATCTCTGTTAATTTGTCAATCTATCTCATCCAGGGTCTTCCCCTCTTGCACTTCCCTCCAGTTTTCCAAGCATGATGTCTTTTTCCAAGGACTGGTCTCTCCTGGCCATGCACCTGAAGGATGTGAGATGAAACTTCAGGTCTTGCCTCTAAGGAGGAAGAATAACTAGGCTTCACCTTACATACTTGTGGCATGTTGCTAGGAAGGTCTGTTCCTTGGAGAGGGACATGATGCTTGGAAGGTTGGAGGGTTGGTGAAGGAGAGGAAGACCCTCAACCAAATGGATTGACACAGTGACTGCCGCAATGGGCTCTAGTGTGTCAGAAAGTGTGAAGATGGTACACAATAGGACAGGTTTAAAGTCTGTCCTATGACAGACTCATAGGGCCATAGAAGTCATATGATCCTCACAGAACTCATAGAACACATATGACACTCATAGGGTTGCTAGGAGTTGTACTTCACTTGACAGCACCTACCAACAACAACAACAACAACTAAGAAAGGAGCAATTTGGTTTCACCCTCTCTGGGACAAACCTATTTGATCTTTTGGCAGTCCATGGCATGTTCAACACTCTTCTCCAGCACCACAACTCAAAGGCATTGATCCTTCTTCTATCATGCTTATTCATCATCAGCTAGTTCTCTGTTGCATAACAAGTGATTGCAAAGACAATGGCCCGGATCAGAAACACATTAGTCTCTAGACTGACATCATTGTTCCTTAGCATTCTAGAAAGTTCCTGGACTGAAGATTTTACCAATGTAATTAATATTTTGATTTCCTGATTGTTAGTGCCAAGAGTGGGAGCTCTGGTGGGCTAGTGGCAAAAAGCTGCTCTGCAATCCGAAGGTACATGGACAATCTCCGCCCATGGGATTAACTATCTCTGAAAACTGGCTGGAGGGTCAGCTATGGGTCAGTTCCAACTCTATGGAAATGGCAGATCCAAGTGTACTGATTGTGAAACTGAACAGGATGAAATTGTTGACAATCTCAATCTCCTTTCCATCTGTAATGATGCTTCAAATTAGCCCAATGGTAAGAATCTTGGTTTCTTGATGTTGAGCTTCAATCCATATTTAAGATCTTGATCTGCAGCAAATGCTTCAGGCTCTCCTCAATTTCAGCAGGCAAAATTGTGTCATCGGCATAAGCGAGGTTGTTGATGAGTCTTCCTCAAATTTTGATGCCACACGCCTCATCATAAAGCCCAGCTTACTGAATGATTTGTTCTGCATATAGGAGGAACAAGTATGGAGACAAAACACACCACTGATGTACTCCTTTCCTGACTTTGAACCATGCAATGTTTCCTTGCTCTGTTCTGATGATTGCTTCCTGGCCCAAGGAGAGGTTGTGCATGAACACAATCAGGTGTTCTGGAATTCCCATTCTTCTCAAAGTTAGCCACAGTTTGCTGTGATCCACACAGTCAAATGACTTTGCAGAGTCAATGAAACACAGATAGACATTCTTCTGGTATTCTCTGCTCTCAGCCAAGATCCATCTGACATTGGCTATGATGTCCCTAGTGCTATGGCCTCTCCTAAACTCAGCTTGTATTTCTGGTAATTCTCTGTTCATGTACTGTTCCAATTGTTTTTCGATAATCTTCAGCAGGATTTTGCTTGCATGTGATATTCTTCTATAATTTCCACACTCTACTGGATCAACTCTTTTTTTGGTATGGGAATAAATATGGATCTCTTCCAGTCAGTTGGCCAGGCAGCTGTTTTCCAGAATGCCTAGCACAGCCTGGTGAGCACATCGGGGCAACATCTGTCAGTTGAAATATGTCAATTGTTGTTCTATCAATTGCTGGGACTTTGTTTTTTTCCAGTTCCTTCAGAGCAACTCTAACTTCCTCTTTCATCACCATTGCCTCCTAATCGTGTGTTGTTTTCTGAAATTCTTCTGTGTCATGCAGTTCTTTTTGGTACAGTGACTCTGTGTACTCCTTCCATCTTCTTTTGATGTTTTTGGGTTCATTCAGTATTCTGCTCATAGCAACATTAAATATTACCACTTGAGACTTGAATTTTTTCTTCAGTTCCTTCAGCTTAGTTGGAGTCAGAAAACCAAAGGGGACAAGCTCACTCAGCATACAAATCATGTTGTTGTTGATTGCCTTTGAGTCAAGCATAACTCATAACAACCTTATGAACAAAAGGTCTGAAGTCCCTCCACAACTATCAACATTTATCAAATTTCACAGAGTGTCCGTAGACATGTTATTTATTAAGTGCTTCTAAACTGCTTCTAAACCTGTCATAGTAGGTTATTGTTGTTATGTACCAGTGAGTTGCCTGTGATGTACAGCAGCTCTGAATCCTTGCTTGTCCTGAGCCAGTCTAACTATTCCAACATACCAACCCCCATTGGCCCAATTACTATATCAGTCCATCTCATCTGGGGTCTCCCTCTCCTGCACTGTCTGTCTACCCTTTCAAGCATGATGTCCTTCTCCAAGGACCAATCTCTCCTGGCCACGTACTCAAAATAAGTGAGGCAGGGTTTCAAAATCCTAGCCTCCAAGGAGAGACTTGGTTTCACCCTCTCCAAGACAGACCTATTTGTTTTCTTGGCAGTCCATGGTATATTCAAGGCTTTTCCCTAGCACCACAACTCAAAGGCACCTAGTCTTCTTCTGTCATTCCTAATCATTGTCCAACTGTCTGAAGCATAACAAATAACTGGTAAGACCATGGCCTGGATTAGGTGCACATTTGTATCTAGACTGCTCTTCAGCCCTCTGGAGAGGTCCATGAAAGCACATTTCCCCAATTCAAATTGTCTTTTGATTTATTTATTTATTTATTTATTTTTGCCATGGGAGAACTAACAGTTTTATTTATGATGACAACATACAAGGAACCACACTCATGTACGTGGGCGAGATAAGGACCGGGCCCAGGCCTTGTGCATGTCCTCGGGATTCAGGGGGGCGAACTTCTCCTGCAGTTTCTTCCACATGCCTTTATTCATTTCCTTAAATTCTTCCAAGGCCTCTGTGGACAGAATGAGCTTGTACTTTTCCAAGGACAGGCCGCTGAAACTTGTTTCTCTGGGTCGTGGGTACTTGTGTTTGTAATAGTTCGAATGGAGTCGTGCTAAGCTCTTGTACATCTGATCACAGGTCTCAGGCTCTTTAATCTGCGTGTTCTCTCCCTTCCGAAAGGCCTGTGCTACCCGCTGCCGCAGGTAAGCGCCCAAGTCACAGCCCCATTTGGTCTCGTCCACTGGCCACTCCTCACACAGCTTAAGAAAACGCCGATAGCGGCTGGCCGCCATCTTGGGCCCCTCTTCTCTTTTGATTTTTTGACTGCTGGTTTTAAGAGTGTTTATGGTGGATCCGAGCAAGCTGCAATTGCTAACAGCCTCAATTTCTTCTCCAGCTAATATGGTGCTACCAAATGGCCCAGTGGTGAGAATTTTTGTTTTCTTGATGTTGCGCTTCAATCCATATTGAAGACTACAGTCCTTGACCTTTTGCAGCAAGTGCTTCAGGTCTTCCTCAGTTTCAGCAAGCAAGGTGGTGTCATCTGCATATCGTAGGTTGTTAATGAGTCTTCCTCCAATCTTGACACCACACTCCTTTGCATAAAGCCCTGCTTCCCAAATATATGTTCTGAATTCAGATTGAAAAGGCATGGGGACAGGATGCATCCCTGATGCACTACTTTACTGATTTTGAACCATACAGTGTTTCCTTGCTCTGTTCTGAGGGCTGCTTGTTGGTCCAAGCATAGGTTTCATATAAGTGTTCTGAGATTCCCATTTTCCTCAAGATTAGCCACAATTTATTGGGATCCACACAGTCACATCCATTTGCATAGTCTAGACATTCTTTTGGTACTCTCTGCTTTCAGACAAGATCCACCTGACATTGGTAACTTTGTCACTAGTGCCACCACCCCTTCTAAACTCAGCCTGTATTTCTGGTAGTTCTCTGTCAATGAACTGTTCATGTCTTTTCTGGATAATCTTCAGCAGGATTTTGCTAGTGGGTGGTATTAGTGATACTGTTTGATAATTTCCACACTCTGTAGGGTCACCTTTTTTTGGAATGGGAATAATTATGGATATCATCTAGTCAGTTACCCAAATAGTTGTCCTCCAGATTTCTTAGCACAACTTGGTGAGCACAATGCAGGGCAGCGTCTGTTTGCAGAAATAAGTCAATGGGCATGCCATCAATTCCTGGGGCTTTATTTTTTGCCAAGAAGAGCAGCCTGCACTTCCTCCTTCATCACTTTTGCCTCTGGTTAGCATGTTGTTTCTTGAAATTCTTCTGTGTCAGCCAATTGTTTTTGGTACAATGCCTCTGTATACTCCTTCCATCTGCTTTTAATGCTTCTTAAATCATTCAGTATTCTACCCATAGCATCCTTAAGCTTGAGTTTATTCTTTAGTTCTTTCAGCTTCAGACATGCAGAATGAGTTCGGCCCTTTTGATTTTCTAGTTCCGTGCACATTTCATTATATTTTGTCTTGTCTTCTTGAGCAGCCCTTTGAAATCTTCTATTCAGCTCCTTAACTTCTTGATTTCTTCCCTTTGCTTTGGCTTCTCAGCACTCTAGTCCAATATGCAGAGTCTCTGCTGACATCCGTTTTGATCTTTTATTCTTCTTCCTTCTCAGTAATGACTTTCTGCATTCTTCATCAACGATATTCTTGATATCTTCTCACAGCTTATCTGGTCTTTGTTCAATTAGTGTTCAAGGCTTCAAATCTATTCTTGAGTTGGTTTTTAAATTCATGAGAGATAGACTCAAGGTCAAATTTTGATTCCTGTGGATATGATTTCACCTTCTTTAGTTTTAATTTGAACATGCATATGAACATTTGATGGTCTTTTCCACAATCAGCACCTGGTCTAGCTTTTTGCTGCTGATATTGGATTTCTCCATAGCAACCCTATAAACAATGGATCTGAACTTTTCTCTGTTCTTTGTCATCCTTCTGATATATGCGAGCAAGTTGACATAATCACTATGTAAATCCACCTTATACTGCACTGCAACTCCAGTGGTATGTGGTCGAATGCACCAGATGCACCTCCTGTATCAGTCAAATCTGATTTGATGGTACACACAATTTTTTTTTTAAAAATCCATCTTAAAGGAACTTCCTCTCTACCTTTCCAAGCCTGATGTTGTTTTCCAAGGACTGGCACTGATGTTGTTTTCCAAGGACTGGCGCCTCCTTAATAACATGCCCAAACGATGTGAGGCAAAATTTCACCATTTTTGTCTCTAAAGAGCACGCTGGCTGCTCTTTTTGTTTGTTCTATTTGTTTCTTCTTTTGGCCATTCATAGGCTATTTAGTACTGTTCTCCAACCCCTCAACTCAAAGGAATTAATTATTCTTATGTCATCCTTGATCATTGTCCAACTTTCAAATGCACGGCAAGTAACTGAAAATACCATGTGGATCAGGTACACTTTAGTGTTTAAACTGACACCATTAGCACTTTGGAAAGGTCCTTGACAGCGGATTTCCCCAAAGCAACATGTCTTTTCTTTTCTTGACTGCTGGTACCAAAGGTGATGATTGTGACTTCAAATAGATGAATTTGTTGACAGTTTCAATCTTTTCTCTATCATGAAGTTATATTGTTCCAGTGGTGAGGATTTTTTTTTCTTGATGTTGACATATAATGCATACAGAAGGCTATAATCCTTGATCTTCCACAGCAAGCATTTCAGGTACTTCTCACTTTTTATTTAGTATGTATGTATGTATTTTAAATTATTTGTGTGTGTACCGTCAAATCAGATCTGACTGGTACAGGAGGAGATTGTTCCTCCTTCTTCAGCAGAGTATCTGGTGGATTTGAACCTCACACCTCCGGGATGGCAGTGCAGCTTCTTGCCACTAGGCCACCAGGGCTCACCTGTACTCCTCACTTTTAAGCCCTCAAGGTTGTGTTATCTGCATAACACAGGTTGTTGAGTCTTCCTCCAAATCTGACACCACATCCTTCTTCATATAATTCAGCATATAGATTCACTAGGTATGGAGAAAGGATACAGCCTTAACCCACATCTTTCTTGATTTTAAACCATGAAGTGTTCTCATGTTCTGTTTGGACAACAGCCTCTTGGTCTAGGTATAGATTTTTGTTTTGTAGCACAGTTAAGTGTTCTGGGATTCCCATTCTTCTCAGTGTTAGCCATAATTTGCTATCATACACATAGTCAAATATCTTTCGTAATTAATAAAGTAGAAGAAGACATCCTTCTGGTATTCTCCGATTTAAGTCAAGATTCATCTGATATCAATAATGTTATCCCTCACATCATGGCCTCCTGCAAATCCAGCTTGAATTTCTGGGAATTCTTTAGCCAGTTTTTTATTAATCTTCAACAAGATTTTGCTTGTATGTAATATTGACAATATTTGGTAAATGGTGACTTGAATACAAGAGTTGGAAGTATAGGAAAAGGACTAGTAGTCGGAAGATTAGAACGATTGAATGTTGTAGAATCATTTATTTATTTCAAATGTTGTTGTTGTTGTTGTTATGTGCCGTCGAGTCACCTCTGACTCATAGCGACCCTATGTACAACAGCCCTAAACTCCACTCTGTCCTGTGCCAATCGCACTGTCTCTGACACTCCCATCCCAATTATCCCAGTCACT
>NW_006399992.1:4127652-4133096 GCF_000299155.1 Elephantulus edwardii | reverse complement strand
CAGAAGAATTTCATGAAACAACATATGAGCAAGAGCCTATGGTGATGAAAGAAGAAGTTCCGGCTGCTTTGAAGGTAATGGCAAAAAATAAGGCTCCAGGAATAGATGGTATACCAAATACCTTTTAAAAAACACAAGTGGAGACTATACATGCGAATCTAATGTGATGGGCCATATAGGAATCAGATTGACTACATTTGTGGAAAGAATCATTGGCAAATGCAGTATCAGTAGTCAAATCCAGCCAAGTGCTGACTATGAAACAGAACATCAATTATTCATGTATTAGTCAGAACAGAGCAAGCAAACACTGCATGGTTCAAAATTGGGAAGGGTGTATGCTAGGGATGTGTCCTATCTCCATACATTTACAACTTATATGCAGAACAGATTATCTGGGAGGAGACGTGTGGCATCAGGATTGGTGGAAGATCCATCAACAATCTGTGTTATGCAGATGACACAACCCTGCTTGCTGAAACTGAGGAGGACCTAAAACGCTTGCTGCAGAGGTTCAAGGACAGGAGCTTTCAATATGGATTGAGGCTCAACATCAAGAAGACAAAGATTCTCACCACTGGACCAACTCGCAGCATCAGGATGGATGGTGAAGAGATTGAGATTGTTCACAGCTTTAGTTTGCTTGGCTCCACAGTCAACACTCTTGGCACCAGCAGCCAGGAAATTAAAAGATGTATTGTCATGGGAAAGTCTGCTGTTAGGGACCTCTCCAAAGTACTGAAGAGCAATGGTGTCTCTCTGGAGACTAAGGCATGCCTGATACAGGCCATGGTCTTTGCAAACCCTTGTTATGTGTCAGAGAGTTGGACAATGACTAGGGAAGAAAGAAGGAGAATTGATGCCTTTGAGCTGTGGTGCTGGAGAAAAGTATTACATGTACCATGGACTGCTAAGAAAACAAACAGATTCATCCTGGAGAGGGTTAAACAGCGCTGCTCCTTGAAGGCAAGGATTCTGAGGCTTCGTGTGACATACTTTGGACATGTTGCAAGGAGAGACCAGTCCTTGGGGAGGGACATCATGCTTGGGAGTATGGAGGGACTGTGTAGGAGAGGAAGACCTTCTATGAGGTGGATTGATTCAGTGACTGGGGTAATCAGGGTGGGTGTGTCGGAGACAGTGAGATTGGCATAAGACAGAGCAGGGTTTATGGCTGTTGTACATAGGGTCACTATGAGTCGCAGGCCACTCGATGGCACATAACAATAACAACAATAGCAACAAAGTTTAAAATAAAGCTGAAGAAAATGGAAAGAAGTCCACAAGAAGCAGAGTGACTTTGAGTCTATACCAGATGAATCTAAAAACCATCTCAAAAATAGACTTGTGGCATTGATGAGATGGATTGATACAGTAACTAGAGCAATCGGGGTAGGTCAGTGGACTGGCTCAGGACAGGGCAGGCCTCAGCGCTATTATACCTAGGATCACTATGAGTCACAGGTGACTTGATGGCACATAACAACAACAACATTGAAGGCTAATCAATGACCAGATGAGTTGTGGGATGCCATCAAGATATTATCCATAAAGAAAGCTAAAGGTCATTACAAAGACAGAGGCTGTTGTTGCTGTTATGTGGCGTTGAGTCGCTTGGGATTCATACCTACCCTATGTACAACAGCCCTAAACCCTGCTCTATCCTGTACCAATCGCACTGCTTCTGACACTCGCATCCCAATTACCCCAGTCACTAAATCAATCCACCTCATAGAGGGTCTTCCCCTTCTGTGCTGTTCCTCCACCATCCCAAGCATGATGTCCCTCTCCAAGGACCTCTCCCTCCTTACAACAAGTCCAAAGTATGTCAGACGAAGCCTCAGAATCCTTGTCTCCAAGGAGCAGTCTGGTTTAACCTTCTCCAGGATGAATCTGTTTGTTTTCTTGACAGACCAGGGTATATTCAATACTCTTCTCCAGCACCACAGCTCAAAGGCATCAATTCTCCTTCTATCCTTTCTAGTCATTGTCCAACTCTCTGACGCATAACAAGTGATTGCAAAGACCATGGCCTGTATCAGGCACACCTTAGTCTCCAGAGAGACACCATTGCACTTCAGTACTTTGGAGAGGTCCCTAACAGCTGGCATTTCCATGGCAATATGCCTTTTAATTTCCTGGCTAATGGTGCCAAGAGTGTTGACTGTGGAGCCAAGCAAACTAAAGCTGTGGACAATCTCAATCTCTTCACCATCCATCCTAATGCTGCCAATTGGTCCAGTGGTGAGAATCTTTGTCTTCTTGACATTGAGCTTCAATCCATACTGAAGGCTGCAGTCCTTGACCCTCTGCATCAAGCCTTTCAGGTCCCCCTCAGTTTCAGCAAGCAGGGTTGTGTCATCTTCATAACACAGATTGTTAATAGATCTTCCACCAATCCTGATGCCACACTTCTCCTCATAAAGCCCAGACTCTCGTATAATCTGTTCTGCATACAGGTTGAAAAGGTTTGGAGAGAGGACACATCCCTGGTGTACGCCTTTCCCAATTTTGACCCATGCAGTGTTTCCTTGCTGTGTTCTGCCTCTTGGTCCAAAAATAGGTTTCACATTAGCACAATCAAGTGTTCTGGAATTCCCATTCTTCTCAGATTTAGCCACAGTTTGTTATGATCCACGCAGTCAAATGCCTTTGCATAATCAATGAAACACAGATCGACATTCCTCTGGTATTCCCTGCTTTCAGCTAAGATCCATCAACCATCAGCTACAATATCCCTAGTACCACGACCCCTTCTAAACCCAGCCTGGACTTCTGGCAGAGGAGAAAGTAAGAAAAAAAAATATCAACCCAATATGGCTGTCAGAAGAGACTCTGAAAATTGCACTAGAACATTGAGAGGTCAAAACAAAGGGAAGAGATGTCAAGGTAATAGAGATAAAAAGAATATTTCAAAGGGAAGTTCTAGAAGACAAAGCATAATATTACAATGAAATATGCACACAATGGAATACTATGCAGCACTCAGGAGCAACGATTCTATAAAATACCACATAACTGAGGAGAGGCTGGAGAGCATTATGCTGAGTGAACTAACACAGTCGCATAAGGACAAATACTGCATAAGACCATTATTGTAAATATAGAAAGATAACTGTAAAACATGTACAGGAACTCAAGGGGGTTTGGCGACTGGAGGGATGAAGACAGGTAGGGGTGAAAGCACAAAGTTGCACAGTTTGGTGGTTGGAGGGGGTGGAAGCAAATGGGAGGGATCTGGGCGAAAAGATAGGGTAATGATGGGCAAGGTCCAATGGTTATTAATTTTAGAAAACATCATGCAAGAGAATGATAGTATGAAATACTGTGAAAGAATATTGTGAAATACAGTGTATATCAACATTGTAAGCAAAACAGTTAAAAATAACAAAATATAACATATATGAATGGTTTCATGAAACACAATGTAAATGAAAGGTTGTATAAAGCTCAATGTATATGAATGATAAAAAGTTAAAAAGGAGGAGCTTCAGAATTTCTCAAGCTGAGAGAGTTGAAAAACCAATTTAGGCCTTGAGTTGCAAACTAAAAGATGCTATCTCTGGGCAAAATCTTGAAAGATTCAGAAAGCATCAAAAGAAGATGGAAGAAATACATACAGTCACTATACCAAAAAGAAGTGTGGACATAGAACCATTTCAAAAATATATTTCTCAAAATATATTTCAGAAAATCTATTTCTGAAATGGTAGCATGTATTGAAGAATCAGTGGTAATAAAGGAGGAAGTTCAAGCTTCACGGAAGGCATTGACAAAAAAATAAGGCCCCAGAAACTGATGGAATACCAAATGACATGTTTCGATGAATAGATGCAGCCTGGATGTGCTCATTAGTCTGTGCCAAGAAATTTAGAAGACCTGGTTAACTAATTGGAAAAGAGAGCTGCTGTACTAGAGATACCAAAAGTAGTTGGCTTTAACAAACAGACATTTATTTTCTTACCATTTGGAAGAAGCAATGGTTTAGTCCAAAGAGAGCTGTTCTCTGTTGGTTTTAATTCACCAGCCCCTCTCAGGATAAAGATGAACAATATCCTCCCATTCAACTTACACCCTAACAAACTCAATGGAAGGTCAGCTATAAGTCCAAACTGACTCGATGGCAATGAGTTTTCTGAGTTCTAGGGAAAGCTTTCTCTTTGTGCCGTCTGGTACTGGGAGTTTCTCCAATTCAATGTTGTTGTTATGTGTTGTCAAGTTACCTGAGTAGTGACCCTACGTACAATAGCTCTGAGGTCTGCTCTGCCCTGAGCCAGTCTCACTGACTCTGACACGCCTACCTCCATTGCTCCAGTAACTGTATCAATCCATCTCATCTGGGATTTTCCTCTTCACTGTCCTTCATTCTTCCGAGCATGTTTTTCTCCATGACTGGTCCCTCCTGGTGATGGGCCCAAAGTACGTGAGATGGAACTTCAAAATCCTACCCTTCAAGGAGAAACTTGGTTTCACCCTCTCCAAAACAGACTCATTTGTCTTCTTGACAATCCATGGTTCTTCTCCAGTGTTTAACACTCTTCTCCAACAACACAACTCAGAGGCATTTGTTCTTCTTCTACCATTTTCAATTATTGTCCAGCTCTCTGATGTATAGTGAGGAATTGAGAAGACCATGACCTGGATCAGGAACACCTTAGTCTCTAGACTGACATCGTTGCTTCTTAGTACGTTTTTGATTTCCTGACTGCTGGTGTCAAGTGTGTTGATTGTGGAGCTGAGAAAGCTGTAATTATTAACAACCTCAATCTCTTCTCCATCATGTTGCTGCCATTTGGCCCACTGGTGAGAATTCTTCAATGCATGACACATTCTAAACATTTTTAGAGTTTACTTTCTTATTTCATTTGATTGAAAAATACATGTGAAGCAAGACTGTGTGGGTTCTGAGCCCCTCTAGCTCTTCCATTGGCTCCAAAGTCCCTTTGTCTGGTGTTTTGTCCACTAGTGAGGAAGCTCTGCAGACATGTAGAGTGTCTTCCTTGGGATCTGAGTCTCTCTAGTACAAATTTGGAGATACAACTGCCACAACAAATGCAAAATTCTGGTTTTACAAACGAAGCAATCTAACTCTTGTTGAAGGACTGAGAAATTCCGGCAATGCAGCTGATCTAAGCAGGTGAACAAAGGGAGAAGCTGCACTGCAATCCTGAAGGTTGTAAGGTTCAAATACATACCAGATGCTCCACTGGAGAAGGAGGAGCAATCTCCTCCTGTGACAGTCAGATCTGACTTGATGGTACACAATAAAAAATGGGGGGGGGGAGGAAGCATATAAACAAGTGAACAGAAATGATGTAGCAGTAGTTGATCACAATCCCCATTGTTGTTGTTTTTTGTTGTTATGTGCCGTCGAGTCGCCTGCGACTCATAGCGACCCTATGTACAACAGCCCTAAACTCCACTCTGTCCTGTGCCAATCGCAC
>NW_006399992.1:4122226-4126335 GCF_000299155.1 Elephantulus edwardii | reverse complement strand
CATGGTTCAAAATTGGGAAGGGCGTACGCCAGGGATGCATCCTATCTCCATACCTTTTCAACCTATATGCAGAGCAGATTATCCGGGAGGCTGGGCTCTATGAGGAGAAATGTGGGGTCAAGATTGGTGGACGATTTATCAACAACCTGCGTTATGCGGATGACACAATCCCCATTAGTTATGGACAAGGAAAGGTAAGGCTGAGAATTTCGAGAGAATAAAGAATTGTGTATGTTGCTGGAACAACTTTCTCTTACTTTGAAGATGCTAAAAATGGGCAAGAATCAAGGGAAAAAAAGTTTAGATTATTAAGTCTAAGAAAAGAGATGCACCTGATATAACAACAATGCAGAAAAACTATTGCCTTAAATTCTGACTTGTTTGATGCTGCTGTGTTGAGTACAACTCATAGCAACTCTATGAGCATGGATCTGAACTTTCTATATTGAATAAAACAAATTATTATATGATACCTAGCTCAAATAGCTGTTGTCTGAGAGGCTCATGGTTTAAATGTGTGTTGTGAATGTATCCATTCTCCATAAGTAGTCAATGTGTATGCTGACCAAATTATTCGTGAAATTGTATTTTATGAAATGAAATGTGGCATCAAGTTCTGAGGAAGACTCATGAACAACCTGCGTTATGCAGATAATACAACTTTGTTTGCTGAAAGTAAGTAAGGAAGATTTGAAATGTTTGCTGGAGAAGATCAAAGACTACAGCTTTCAGTATGAATTATATCTCAACATTAAAAAAAAAAAAGACCGAGAGCCTCACCCCTGGGCCAATAGGCCTCATCATGGTAGATGGAGAAAGTTTTGATATTGTCAATGATTTAATCTGCTTTGATCAACAATCAACATCCTAGGAACAAGCAGTCAGGAAATCAGGAGATGGTATTGCATTGGCTAGTCGGCTGTCAGAGACCCCTCCAAATTATGGAAAGCAATGATATCTGTTTGAAGACTAAAGTGCACTTGATTCATGCCATGGTCTTCTCAATCACTTGTTAAAGATCTGAGAGCTGGACAATAAATAAGGATGGCAGAAAAAGAATTGGTGCTTTTGAGTTGTGATGTTGGAGTACTGAGTATCTCATGGACTGCCAAAAGAACAAACAGATATTTTGGAAAAAGTGAAATCAGAGTGCTCTTTAGAGACAAGGATGTCAAAGCTGCATTTTACAAACTTTGGACATGTTGCTGGGAAAGACTATTTCTTGGAAAGGAACATCATTCTTGGAAAGGTGGAGGGTCACTGAGAGAGAGGAAGACTCTCAGTGAGATGGATTCACCCAGTGACTACAGCAATGGGCTCAAGTGCATCAGAGATGATGAGGATGGCAGAGGATCAGAGAGAGTTCAGGTCTCTTGTTCAGAGCGTCACTATGAATCATACTTAACTCAATAACTTCTAACAATAATATCAACAGCAATTGGGAGAAACATTGGCAGACTGCTTCTGTAAAGATTATAAAGCTTGGAAACCATGTAGGGCATGGTTCTGTTCCACTCTATTCTGTTGTGATTAGAATCAACTCGATGGCAACACTTCTCTGTTACTGTTGCTTTGTTTTGTAGTGTATGTCAGGTGTCCTTGAGATGTAAAAATAATTGAGTGCTCCGCTGCCAACAGAAAGGTTGGTGCTTCGAAACCATCCAGAAGTGTTTTGGAAGAGAGGGTGTGTGATTTGTTTCTGAAAGCTCACAGCCTTGAAAACATTATGAAGCAGTTCTGTTCTGCACAAAGAGGATTGCCTTGGATCAGAATTGATTTGACAGCAGCTAAAACCAGAAACAACAGCATATTTCATATTTATCTATATATTACCTATCTTTTCTCACTAGAGTGCAAGTGTTGTTGATAGCAGAAACTTTGCTCTTTTCTCTGCTGTATTTACAAACTGTAAAACAATGTAACGTATGGTGAAATAAAACAGATCTGGCATGGCAAAAGAAAATGTTAGGTAGGTCAAACATTTAAAAATAAATTGCCATTGTACAATTACATTTATTGTCATTGTACAGTTGCATTTCCCCCACCACTTACCGAATTGTTGTGCCTTGGTGACTTGCACGTGCCATGATGCTGGACCTATTTGTTTTCTTGGAGGTCTATGGTACGTTCAAGATTCTTCTCCGGTACCACAACACAAAGGCATAAATTTTTCTGTCATTTTAGTCATGACCCAGCTCTCTGATGCTTAGCAAGTAATCGTGAAGACCACGGCGTGGATCAAGTGCACCTTATCTCTAGATTGTTATTGTTTCTTTTCAGTACTCTGGAGAGATCCCTGACAGCAGATTTCCCCAGTGCAATTCATCTTTTGATTTCTTGACTACTGGTACCAAGAGTGTTGATTGTGGAGCTGAGTAAGCTCTTATTGTTAACAACCTCCATCTCTTCTCTATCTATCATGGTGCTGCCAATTAGCCCAGGGGTAAGAATCTTCACCTTCTTTTTATTGTTTTCTTTTTTCCTTTTTGTGTACCATTGAATCAGATTCAACTGGCACAGGAGGATATTGACTCTCCTTCTCTAGCAGAGCATCTGGTGGATTCGAACTGTGTACCTTCTAAAGTGCTAGTATATTTACCAAAAGCTTGGCAGCTCAAATCCACCATGGGAGAAAGATGGACAGTCTCCTCCTGTAGTTTTACATCCTCAAAAGCCAGATAGAGGATCCCTACAAGTCAAGCTTTACTTAATAGTAATGAGTTTCCAATAGTTATAGTATGAAACGTTGGAACTGCCTCACTCATTGTCAATGAGTTAGAACCAGTTAATAACTGACTTTCCAGTGGTTTTTCTGAGGCTTTAAGTCATGACCAAGGCTGCAAATCACACGAGAGTAGATTGCCCACTTTGCTCCCTTGGAACCTCTAGTGGACTTGAACTGTGAGGGTGCTACCACCTCTGAGTTAGCAGCACAACTAGTTGTTGTTATGTGCCATTAATTCAGATCCAACTCATAGCTGATTCTCCAGTGGATTTTCAGAGGCTATAAATTGCATGGGAGGAGATCGTCCATCTTTCTCCCTTGGAACAAGTGAGTGCAGATTCAAGCTGCATGCTTTGGGGCTGCCAGCGCAATCCCTTATCCACTGGGTCATCAGAGCTCCTGGCATTGCTCCTTAGAAGCTCCTTAAAAGAAAAGCCTAGTGATCTAGTTTTGAATATGTAGTCACTGAAACCCCTCCCAAGCACACTTATACTTTGGCACAGCTAGAAGCCTCCATGAGTCAGAATTCACTGCAAGTAGGAAAAAAAAAGGAGAAAGAAAATCCTAGTGCCATTGAAGAGATTCTCAGCCACAGTGACTCTGAAAGAGAGAGAACTGCCCCATTGGTTTTCTGTGCAGCTAGTGGTGTAGCATGTAGCAGATTGTACTACCAAAGTTCAAGTGCTGGTGCATTTGAACACTGGTGGTTCAAGAGCACCAGTAGCTCAGAGGCAGGAAGATGAACAGTTTCCTCCAGTTAAAGTTTACAGCCTCAAAGACTCGACAGAGGGTCACTCTGAGTCAGAAACCACTCAGTGGCAGTGACTTAATTTTGGAGCAAAAACTTTTCAGAAACAGACTGCCACGTTGTTCTCCCACTGAGCAAGAGATGATAGGTTGAAATTATTGACCTTCAGTTAGTTACCAAATGCTTAGTCACTGTGCCACCAAAGCAATACTAAGAACTGAACTCACGGCCATGAAGTCAGTTCTGACCCCTACCAGCCCTTTTTGGCTTAATAAGACTGCGACACAGAGCTATACATCTTTATGGAAGTAGAATAGCTTATGTTTCTCCTGTGAATCTGCTAGTAGATTTAAACCACCTACCTATCCAGCACAGTCAAATGCCTTTGCATAATCAATGAAACAAAGATAGACATTCCTCTGGTATTCCTCGCTTTCAGCCAAGATCCATCAAACATCAGCTACAATATCCCTAGTACCACGACCCTTTCTAAACCCAGCCTGGACTTCTGGCAATTCTCTGCTGACGTGCTGCTCCAATCGTTTTTGGATAATCTTCAGTAGAATCTTGCTTGCATGTGAAATCAATGATATTGTTCTGTAGTTTCCACACTCAGTTGGGTCACCCTTCTTTGGA
>NW_006399992.1:4118650-4119951 GCF_000299155.1 Elephantulus edwardii | reverse complement strand
CTATGAGGTGGATTGATTCGGTGACTGGGGTAATCGGGATGGGTGTGTCAGAGGCAGTGCGATTGGCACAGGATAGAGCAGGGTTTAGGGCTGTTGTACATCGTTGCAAATGACTCGACGGCACATAACAACAACAACAACAACAACAACAACCTATCCAACAGCTGCTCCACAGGTGAAGGATGGGCAATCCCCTCCTGTGCCATTAACTTCTTCTGAAAATCCGCAGGCTCAGCTCTGGGTTGGTTCTGACTCGATAGTACACAACTGAAACAACATAGTTGGCCTAGTGATAAGAAGCTGCACTACAATCTCGAACATGCAAGGTTTGAATCCACCAGCTGCTGCATGAAAGAACGATCGGCAATCTCCTTCCATGATATTTTCTACCTCTGAGAACCTACCAGTCTATGGGTCCGTTCCAACTTGAACACAACTACCACTTATTTAAGAATAGCAAAATTAAAAAAAAAGAATAGCAAAATTTAAAAGAACAGAGAACAACAAATATTGGTAAAGTTGTGGAGAAACTGGAACCCTTATTCACTGTTGGTAAGAGTTTAAAATGGTGCAGAACTGTGGAAGGCGGTATGGCAGTTTCTCGAAAAGTTGCAAATAGAAATACCATTTGACCCAGCAATTCCACTACTGGGAATATGACCCAAAGAAACCATAACCACCTCCCAAGCAGATAAATGCACACCCACGTTTATTGAGGCTTTGTTCACAATAGCAAAGAGTTGGAAACAACCTAAGTGTCCATCAAGAAACGAATGGATAGAGAAGCTGTGGTATATTCACACCATGGAATACGATGCTGCATTGAAAAACAAGAAACTCATGCAATATTATTCAAAATGGGTGACCCTGGAGGACATTATGCTGAGTGAAATATCTTGGTCACAAATACTGTATAGTGCCACTGTTGTAAACTGGACTGACATCAGGGCTGGGGGGAGACTGAGAAAGATAGGATAAACTATGTATACTGCATTGAAACAGATGAGGGAGAGAACTGTTTAAAAGGAATCCCACCACTGGGAATATACCCTAAAGAAACCAGAACTGCCACCCAAGCAGATATATGCACATCCACATTTATTTCTGCTGTAAGTGCCCATCAACAAATGAATGGATAGAGAAGCAGTGGTATATTCACACAATGGAATACTATGCTGTATTGAAAAACAAGGAACTCATGAAATATTATTCAAAATGGGTGACCTTAAAGGACATTATACTGAGTGAAATATCTCAATCACAAAAGGACAAATACTGCATAGTGCCACTGTTGTAAAGAG